>NC_134363.1:144312441-144331499 GCF_048569485.1 Anomaloglossus baeobatrachus | reverse complement strand
CTCTCGACGCTCTCTCTCTCGCGCTCTCTCTCTCGCGCTCTCTCTCTCGCGCTCTCCTCTCTCTGCGCTCTCTCTCTGGCTCAGCGCTCTCTCTCTCGCGCTCTCTCTCTCGCGCTCTCTCTCTCGCGCTCTCTCTCTCGCGCTCTCTCTCTCGCGCCTCTCTCTCTCGCGCTCTCTCTCTCGCGCTCTCTCTCTCGCGCTCTCTCTCTCGCGCTCTCTCTCTCGCGCTCTCCTCTCTCGCGCTCTCTCTCTCGCGCTCTCCTCTCTCGCGCTCTCTCTCTCGCGCTCTCTCTCTCGCGCTCTCTCTCTCGCGCTCTCTCTCTCAGCGCTCTCTCTCTCTGCGCTCTCTCTCTCTCGCGCTCTCTCTCTCTCGCCGCTCTCTCTCTCTCGCTCTCTCTCTCTCTCGCGCTCTCTCTCTCTCGCTCTCTCTCTCTCTCGCTTCTCTCTCTCTCTCTCTCTCGCTCTCTCTCTCTCTCGCTCTCGCTCTCTCGCTCTTCATCTCTCTCTCGCTCTCTCTCTCTCTCTCTCTCTCTCTCTTCTCTCTCTCTCTCTCTCTCTCTCTCTCTCTCTCATCTCTCTCTCTCTCTCTCTCTCTCTCTCGTCCCCGGATTCCACTCCCCATTGACATATATAGGGCCGAACTCCGGATCGGATCCAGACTTCTTTCTTAACCCGCCGGGTAGCCGCCGGACCCGGATTGTTTCACTATCCGCTCAACTCTACTCATAATGTGTCCAATGCTGGGGAGGAAGTCTGCACAATTGTCATATCTTTAAACTTGTCAAAGAGTTGGATATTGACTAAAAGGGCCACTATGGTGGTCTCCTAAAAAGAGCCACTCCTCGGCTAGGTCCTTCCCGGAGGGATACCTGGCTATTTTCTGTGTCGAGACTTCTAACAGAGGCTCCACGGACCTTTTTTGATCCGCTACCCCTGTAGAAGAGAATCAGTAGGCCTGTAAGCATTTGTGACCATCATCAGTAAAGTAGAGTAAGTTCACACACTGCATTTTTTTGATGCTGCGTTTCTGTGCGTTTTTCCCTGCAAAAAATGCACAGAAACGCAGCGTCCAAAAAAACCGCATTGCGTTTTGCTGCGTTTTTAATCTCTGCGGTTTTCTGCATTTTTCTAATTCATTGCATGGGGGGAAAACGCAGAAAAGAATTGACATGTCCATTTTTTTTTTATTTATTTTTATTTTTTTTGTAAGCTGAAAAACACAGCTTAACCCTTTAACGACCGCGGGCCGTAAAATTACGTCCTTGCGGTCATAATGTTACTGCCCGCGGTCTGCCGGCAGCATCATGCTGCGATCGGCGCACATCTCAGCGGATTTTCACAGCTGAGATGTGTGCCTGCTAGGCACGAGCAGAATCGTTATCTGCTCGTGCCGATTAACCCCTTATATGGCGCTGTCAATATGTGACAGCGCCATTATAAGCGCGATCGCGGTAAACATTTACTTAACGCCCGATACCGGAAGTCACGTGACGCGATTACGTGACTTCTGATAGTTGTCATGGTAGCACAGGGTCATGTGATGACTCCTGTACTACACATGACTTGCTTTCACTTTCGCTGTGCCCGCTGCACAGTGAAAAAGACAGCGTATCTGCTGTTTACAGCCTTGTAGCTGTGATTAGCAGATAGTGCAGAGCGATCGGATTGCTGATCGCTATAGCCCCCTAGGGGGACTAGTAAAATAAAAAAAAAAAGTTTTAAAAAAGAGTTTTAAAAAATAAAAAAAAACCTAAAAGTTCAAATCACCCCCCATTCGCCCCATTGAAAATTAAAGGGTTAAAAAAATAAAAAATATACACACGTTTGGTATCGCCGGGTTCAGAAACGCTCGATCTATCAAAATATAAAATCAATTAATCTGGTCAGTATACGGCGTAGCGGCAATAAAATTCCAAACGCCAAAACGATGTTTTTTTTGTTGCCACAACTTTTGCGCAAAATGCAATAAGAGGCGATCAAAACGTAGCATCTGCGCAAAAAACGGTACCGTTAAAAACGTCAGCTCGAGACGCAAAAAATAAGCAGTCATTGAGCCATAGATCCCGAAAAATGAGAATGCTACGGGTCACGGAATATGGCGTAAAACGTGCGCCACTTTTTTCAGACAAACTTCCGATTTTTTTTTTTTTTTTAACCCCTTATATAAAAGTAAACCTATACATGTTTGGTGTCTACGAACTCGCACTGACCTGAGGCATCACACCCACACATCGGTTTTACCATATAGTGAACACAGTGAATAAAATATCTCAAAACCCATAGTGCTATCGCACTTTTTTTGCAATTTTTCTGCATTTGGAATTTTTTTGCCGTTTTTCTAGTACACTATATGGTAAAACTGATGGTTTCATTTAAAATTACAGCTCGTTCCGCAAAAAACGAGCCCTCACATGACCATATTGACTGAAAAATAAAAAAGTTACGACTCAGAAAAAGAATGGCGAAAAAAAAAAAGGAAAGTGAAAAATCGGCTGGTCGTGAAGGGGTTAAAAAAAGTTGTGTGCGGACAGCAAAAATGAAAACTCATAGACTTTGCTGGGGAAGCAAAGTCATGCAGTTTTGACCCCAAAAACGCTGCGAAAAACGCACTGTGCGCACATAGCCTAATATTGAAGTGGTTGCTCTACCGGTATTATAGGTGCAGGTACTAACAAATGATCTCTTTCCATTTGTGGCGCCATCTGGTGTTCAGAGTCTATTACTTTGTGCTTTTCCATTTGTTGAGTGCTTGGGATACACAAATTACTAAATTACTCTCCCACAGCTGGATGCTTATGGTAAGGGTACACAGTGAGTTAAACCGTCCAAGTGGAAAGCGATAAAAAAAAAAATCTTGTTCCTCCCGGACCCATGTTACTCTATGGGGATGGGGGGGGGGGGGCTGTTCCCATGTGCAATTTTTTTTTTATTATTATTTTTTTCTCTCAGCCCTAATCAGACCGAGAAAACAATCTCAGCATGTTGCAGGTGGAATCCGATCTGTACCCATACAAGTCTATAGGTGCGAGTGAAACATCGCAATGCACTTGGATGACACCGGAGTGCAGTGCGATAATCACATCAGCTGATAATGGGGGAGATAGGGAGATTAATCCCTCCCTCTCCTCCGCAGCTGTGCTGCAATCGCAGGATCGCATCACAGTATAATGACACTCTGCTCACGCTTGCAGCAGAGCTGGAGCTGGGGGTAATTAGCATAATTGGATGCTATACACTCGTGTGGCCCCAGCCTTATTTGTACTCTGAGTAGTGATCCTTTATTCTCAGCCGTGACCTGTTTTCAGGGGTATGCAATATACTGCAAAACTAAGAAGATTGACTATTTGGAGCAGCAAAACGAAGTTGTATTTGCTTGCTCATGATTCCACGCTACAATTTATCTAACCATTTTTACGAACAAATACTGAGGCTTTTCATTTAAAGCTGCCAGAGGGGGAAGTAGACCAATAAACTTACTTCAGACTATATTTACTGTTGCCAAAGGGAGGAGGAGAGTGATGGGGAACTTAATAGAGAATATATGTACAGTTTTTAGAGGGAGAAAAACCCCTGACTGGCAACTAAGGCCCCACTCACACTTGCGCTATTTTGACGCAAACGGAATCCGTCAGTAATGTAGTACAGTTCATTTATTTACAGTGGAAGCGCGACACCATGTGGACACAAGCGGGTACTGCATGACACACTCACGCGGCATATTAACGCGCTTCCACTGTAAATAAATGAACTGTACTACATTACTGACGGATTCCGTTTGCGTCAAAATAGCGCAAGTGTGAGTGGGGCCTTACCGGGCACTATATTTATCCCTGCCAGAGGTAGGAGTAGACAGACTGGAGGACCTAACTGGAGACTATATTTATGGCTGACAGAAAGGAAAATGCTATGCACTGCATTTACAGCTGCCAGAGGGGGAAGAATCCTGACTGACTGAACAAATTAATGTTTTTGTTTTTTTTTCTAATTTTGTGTTATAACCCTTTTTTAATTCTTTGGATTTTCCCTTATCCTAAATATTTTATAAAAAAAAAAATTGTATTTAAAAGAAAAAATATAAAATAAATATATATAGAATTTATTTATTATGTATATAATATACATAGAATCAGGAGAACGGGAGTACTGTATAGTGCAAATTATCACAAATATTTATTAAGCAATGCAAAATTCAAAAAGCACACACCAAGAAAAAATGGCAAAGATTAAAAATGACAATAAAAACAGCATGGAAGGGGAGAGCAATCCCTGGATATGGGAGCAACGATGATGTCAGAATATATAAACACGCATATGCAAAAAATGGATTATTAGTATAACATAGTGTATCCATTATATGCAAAAACAATGTTTATATGAATACCCCGGACTAGGGAAGACAGTGTACGACCCAAGCAAAGTGCAGATCCAAACATTTTAAAAACGCACAGTGGCGCATAAGTGTCATACTGTCCAAAAAGTGTATACTAAATCACAAAAGGTAAAGTGCTAAATGCAATGAAAACGTGTCCCAAATCAGGGAATCCCCCCCCCCTCCATGAAAATGCCCCCAAGCCATCCAACGTACGTTTCGCCAAAAATAAATACCCATGTGGCGATCGCGTCTCCTCCCTGATGAAGCCCTAACCACATGGGTATTTATTTTTGGCGAAACGTACGTTGGATGGCTTGGGGGCATTTTCATAATTTTGATAATTTGCACTATACAGTACTCCCGTTCTCCTGATTCTATTTATGTAATGGAGAGGGTTCTGGCCACGGATTGTCCCTATTGGGGGGCATTCGTAGACCCACATAATTATACATGGTTATGAGGAATAATATTTTCATATACCGTAATATACAGTATATATAATATATGCAACAGCCTCTGCGGTATTTTGTGTATGGAGCCTCTTCCAAAAGTCACATTATTAGGCATCAAAAAGTAAAATGTTGAATAGAAATCAAGGTCCCAAAAAATATACATTTTTTTCCCCCCTTCTTTTTGCTTAATTATGTGCAGATTTTGTTCCATTTTCTTTCATTTAAGTTTCTTTTCAAGAAAATGTTCTGCATTTTTGCAGGCTCTTCTGTCGGTCTTCACAGCAAACATAACACGAATTCCTGGCTCTCGCGGCCTTTGATGTTGCGCTCGGGTCTGACGTCTGTTTCTTCTGCCGTATTATGACCATTACGGTCTCCGAAGAAGGTGAAAGTGAAGAAATTCAATGATCCTGCGGAACATTTGCTCTTCTAGAAGGAATTCTAAGACTAAAGATATGACTCGGGCGTGTATAATATGCATCGCTGTAGGAGGCATGGGTCGGACGTAGCGGATTCACTGCAATACACTGACCCAAAACGCGTTTATAAGACGTGATCCTTAGGCTCTTGGAGATGTGGGGCATTGTTACGATCATTGTGCTATTTGGCATGCTAATCTTTATTTAGTCCTAATATACTTGTCTCGTGAGCACATGATAGCGGGGGAAGGTATAGAGGTATAGATCATAGCTTGCTTAGTAAGGTAGAGCCTAGGGTAGATGGGACCTGGTCTACAAGATTGGGAAAATTGTGGCATTACTAGTGTTGAGTGGACCCGGACTTTAAAAATTCAGATCCGCGCGGTTTGAGCGGTAGATCCGGGTCCGACCCGGACGCGGGATTCCGGGTGCACGATCCAGATTCGGCTTTTTTTTTTTCTCTCGCTTTCTCTCGCTTTCTCTCGCTTTCTCTCGCTTTCTCTCGCTTTATCTCTCTTTCTCTCGCTTTATCTCTCTTTCTCTCTCTTTCTCTCTTTCTCTCGCTTTCTCTCTCGCTTTCTCTCTCGCTTTCTCTCGCGCTTTCTCTCGCGCTTTCTCTCGCGCTTTCGCTCGCGCGCGCTCTTTCTCCTAATCCATTCAGATTAGATGAATTTTGGCTAAACCAGTATCCTAATTGTGTGTGGTATAAAGAGGGATGGGGCATGTTGCAGTCAATATGCCCAGTCCTTTTTCATGCATTGGCTGACCATGCACGGGTGGTGATTTTCTGCCATTCTAGGGCTAATGGTGAACCAAAATTTTGGAAACCTCTGTACTAAGTGACTCTTGCCTATAGGGGCGTTGGATGACCATATTTTAATAGGTGCCCATTCAGATTAGATGAATTTTGGCTAAACTAGACAAGTCTCCTAATTGTGTGTGGTATAAAGATTGATGAGGCATGTTAAACTTCGATATGCCCAGTCCTTTTTCATGTGTTGGCCTATGGGAGAGTATTACATATTTATTAAGTGACCATTTCTGTCATTTTTCCTCCTTTTTGGCTTGGTTCAGCATGTTTCACTGATTTGATACTTGAGCTGCCTCGTCTTCACCGTCGCCCATCATGAAGTGTTGGGTTACGGTATTTTCGTCCCTGCGGTTTAATATGGTGGCATTGAGTATATCCACCGCACCCGTGGACAATGCAGTCGGAGGCCGGGGATATGAGATAAAACACATGGCCGTTGCGGCGAGCACCTGTCGGCCCGGACCGGAGTCCGTGTCTGCTTTTAAGAGACACTTCTTTTAATAACCATCGAGTCACGACAGCTGCGACCCGGCAAGTGGATTTCTATGATGGCAGCGGTTTATAGATGTATGCACGTAACACGGCAGCTGAAGAGCCATCATATGTGGTCCGTGCGGACGTGATCCCCATAGACCTGGCAGCAGTGTGACATTTCACCTTCACTCCTTGTCTATTGAGTCCCGTTTATGTCCCTCCGTCGTCTCCGGTTGCAATTGTTGCCTACGCCGGTCATAAATCTCAGTATAGTTAGTCACCGACACTGATGAATTCAATTATCACTTCCCCGTGACTTGGCAAACACAGCTCTTGGCTTTTCCTCTGTTGCCAGGATATCATGGCAGATATCGCCTTTTGACAAGGGAGGGCTAGAAGCAGAGGAGGCAGATCTGCAATGATTTTCTGTGCCCGTGACTCAGCAGGCAGGCACGTGCGTGCCAAGAATCGGCTCAAGTGCGGATGTCGGCACCCAGTCCGCAGAAGAATGTGCCACTGACGGGGAGAAAATACATCTCACATTAGCTAATTAGGAACCAGCGGTCAATGGAGGAATGCAAAATTACACCGTTCAGACGCCAAAATAATTAATTGGGGGGTGGTGGGGTGATGCTTAAAATCTGGGACTGAATGGAGCGGCGGTGCTCATGGTCAACCAACCGGGTCTTGGCGTCGGTGTGACCCTCAGCCGTCCGGATAGGGAATCATTTCCAAATTTGAAATTCGGAATACTTCTTTTTTTTTGGGCTGGGGGGTGCTGGCTGTAGTTGTATGGATTCTTTGCAAAATGAATGATTTATTGCAGCTCTGAAGATCTGTGAGTGTTGAAGATGGTGGCAAAAAAAAAGGCCCGCACGTATCTGTTTTAACCTATATAGAGTAATTAAAGGATAAGTCAACGTTTGCAACTTTTTTTTTTTTTGTTTTTATTTTTTTTAATCCCATCGAACCTAAATTGAAAAACAAAGCAACTTTTCAATAGGCCATAATTAAAAAATAATTAATAATAGATTTTAGGCCTCATTCATCAAAGGTTGTTGACCGTATTCTGACGTAAAAGTTTTGTAAAGTTGCATAATTACGGTATATATATATATATATATATATATATATATATATATATATATATATATATATATATATATATATATATATATATATATATATAAAATATACCGTATATATAGAGAGATAGAGATAGAGATAGAGATAGAGATAGAGATAGAGATATAGATATAGATATAGATATAGATATAGATATAGATATATATATATATATATATATATATATATTTATTTTTTTTCCTCTATGGTATGTACATATTATAATAATTTCAGTAGTGAAAAATGCTCAAAGAATTAGCATGTTGCAGATTTGTTTCCTGCACTAAGTCTGCAAGATCAAAAAAAACCTCAACATGTGCTCAAAACTTCAGGCTTCTCATTGACTTTGCTGGCATAAGGATTTGCATGCAGTTGTGTGAAAAAAGGGCACTTAAAAACGCACTGTGTGCACACAGCCGAACGCTGTCCTTACCCAGCTCCTGCCAATTGTCAAATTCATGACATGTGGTGGCGGCCTTCACTACCCCCATAAGTCTTACTCTAGCAGGGACTGGAGTAGGAATTGGGCTGTATCTCAGGCTTCTTCATGAATCAGGAGCGTCTAACTCTAACTTGGCACATCTTCTTACCAAGACCGGCATAAACAAAGCTCATCTTGATGAACTTAAATGATCTGTCACCAGGTCAAAAGTGACCAGCTCTTGCACTTAAATTATTCCCATTTCTCTCCCACCTTTTTTTTTTTTTTTCTTTTTCTGCATTCTAAATACAGTTCCAGAGAGATGGGGCCTTTTCATTCACTACTAATTAATAGCCTTTACCGCGGGGGTGTCTCTAACCGAGTAGTTATGCGGGACAGCCTAAAGACTTGCCCCCGAGGATCTTGTGATCTATTCCCTGTTAGTAAAGACAGAAAATTACTGCTACTTGAAAAAGCCGTATGTCTGGAACAGTTTGGATTTAAATATTAAAAAAAAAAAAAAAAAGAGAAACCCAGACTGCTCGGGAGTAAATGGAATAATATAAGGGCATAAACTGGACACTGATGTCCTGGTAACAAGTCATCTTGAACTGTAGAACATTTTTTTCAAGATTTTTTACAAAGTGGCTTTTTTCATTTTGTGTAGTAAGGGAATAAAAAGATTGACACCCTTTAAAAGCTGATCTGTTAAAGGGAAATACACATTAAAATGAAAAAAATCCTGACTTCAGACATGACTTTATGATTTCAGAATGGGTGCTGCCTTGACTATAGTATGTACGTGTGTGTGTGTGTGTGTATGTATGTATGTATGTGTGTATATATGTATGTATGTATGTATGTATGTGTGTATATATATATATATATATCTCTCACACACACACACACACACACACACACACACACACACACACACACACACACACGTGTGTTTGTATGTATATATATTATATTACACATACATACATATATAAATATACATATACACTTTGTGTGTCTGTAAATTATATATATATATAACTTTGTCCTTTAATGAATCTTGTTGGCCAGGCTTTAGTTCTGATAAAGGCCAATCCTTAAAGGGAATCTGTCACCAGGTATTTGCTCCCCCATCTGAGAGCAGCATACTGTAGACTCAGAGACCCTGATTCCAGCGGTGTGTCACTTACTGAGCTGTCTGCTGTCATTTTGATAAAATCAATGTTTTCTCTGCTGCAGATCTAGCAGTTTTATATAGAGCTCATGAATCTGCTGGACTACCTGCAGCACACCAAGTAGTCCTGCAATGAAAATCTCCTGCTGATTAAACAATGATTTTATCAAAACTAAATCAAGCAACCCAGTAAGTGACTTATCGCTGGAATCAGGATCTCTGCCCCTACGCTATGCTGCTCTCAGGTTCGGTGTCAAAAACCTGGTGACGGATTCCCTTTAAGATAAATCGATATTAGACCACTGGGACTTTGACAACAAGCATCCCCTGTGATCGGCAGAGGTGTCTGGAGGAGTAGGGCGCCATACGCTGTGTAGTGGCTGTTCCTGGGTAGTGCAGCTCACCTCGTGTTAATGTAAATACTGTAAAACAAAAAAAAATCAGCATTGCAGCTTTTGCTTCCCTAACCTCTTGAAATGTGGTGACCATTCATGTGCCATTGCAGGAGTAGCTAAGAAATGTTTTTGTTTTTTTTTTATGGTGCGTGTTTGGGATAGATTTTAATAGTGGTTTGGGCCAAGTCCACAGCAGCTTTCACCCCTCTAATGTGTATGCTATAGTGATGGATATGGACTGGGGTATCCTCTTCTATACATTACCTGACTTTGTACAGTGACTTCTCAGATCTTCCTGAGTGGGTTTCCTTCTTCCTGATGATGCCCACTTCCACACCAGGACTTTTTTTGTTTGTCTGAGTGGAGCAGTTGTGATAGAATCACAGTTTTCTCTCCTGGAGATCTAGGAGTGCTCAGAATGCTGAGCTGTGTATAATCAACCCACACACCTGATTGGCAGCTCTCTGCGTGCGCTGCATAGTGATAGGCTGCTAATCAGTGGTGGGTTGGGCTAGGAAGCATAAAACACCTAGTCCTGTAGTGATAATCTCTTGCAAATAAAACACTAATTTTATTGAATCCGCAGGACACAGTCTAGTAAGGGGCAAATCACTGGAATCGGGGTCTCTGCCCCTACACATTTCTACTCTCAGATTACATAGTAAAAACCTTGTGCATTTCTCAGATCTATATTTGTATAGTTTATGGCTTCTGTGTTTTTATGGATATTGCAGGGAAAAAATAAAACCTTTACAGCTCCAATCAGAGGAGGAAAAAAACAAGATTGTTTTAGGGCTTATAACTAAAGTGCTCGTGTCACCAGGCGGCTTCCGCCCGTATCAGGGTGCCATTACAGTGTCTTATTAAATGGGGGTCCGGCCGCAGGTACCTGCACTGATCCCGAGAAGGGTGGCCACATTCTCAGTATCTGGACCTCCACCCATCATACACTCATCCCCTATCCTGTGGGGAGGTGATAATCCACCCTTCTTGGAATGAACTCTTCTAAATGCCCCCCCCTTTAATGTTCCTGTACAGACTAATGTATCTCCATGGTAACAGACAACAAACAGATTCCATGTAGTCAGACGGTGTGGGCTTCTTTCCTCGTTTTGTTCTCCTAAAATTGGGTGATTGCGATATCAGACTGGTTTTGTGGAGGCGCCTGGATCTGAGTTATAGCTGTGGAAACACAATGTTAGGATCGCTGTTGACTCTTGATATTTCTCCTTCTTCTCCGCAGAATTCTATACGACACAACCTGTCATTGAATAAGTGCTTTCTGAAAGTGCCTCGATCCAAGGATGACCCTGGAAAGGTAATGGTCACCGGCCTGCGGTGTGGGGCGTCTGCGTGGTCCCGTGTCATTTGTGGGGGGGGGGGTGTAATTATTATCGGTGACCCATCAGCACCTTAATATAATAGCATTAGATGGGTAGAAAACCACAGACCTAAAGTGCAAAGAAGCATTGTACATCTTAAGATTAATGATTGGGGTTGTCTTTAGGTAAGTTTTCGTTACTTCTTGCTATGCAGCATTTACGCATGTACAAGAAGACTATGGCCAGCAGCGTCTGAAGATGATACTGCACGCTGCACACCCGCAGGGGTCTTCTTCATACAAAATCTCAACTACAATGTCCCACACAATTTAGGATCTATGACCAGCACGGTCCTTAGCAGACATTGTTGTGACCCCACTTCAGGAACAGGTGTTTTGTCCCATGATGGGAGCCTGTGCTCTAAAGGCCGCTTTACACGCTGCGACATCGCTCAAGCGATCTCGTTGGGGTCACGGAATTTGTGACGCACATCCGGTCGCTTTAGCGATGTCTTTGCATGTGACACCTATGAGCGATTTTGAATCGTCGCAAAAACGGTCAAAATCGCTCATCGGTGACATGCCCCCCTATTCTCGAATATCGCTGCTGCTCGGTGTACGAAGTAGTTCGTCGCTCCTGCAGCAGCACACATAGCTCCGTGTGACACCGCAGGAACGAGGAACATCTCCTTACCTGCGGCCGCCCGCAATGAGGAAGGAAGGAGGTGGGCGGGATATTACGTCCCAATCATCTCCGCCCCTCCGCTTCTATTGGGCGGCGGTTCGGTGACGCTGCTGTGACGCTGAACAAACCGCCCCCTTACAAAGGAGGCGGTTCGCCGGTCACAGCGACGTCGCTAGGCAGGTAAGTTGTGTGACGGGTCTGCGCGATATTGTGCGCCACGGGCAGCGATTTGCCCGTGTCGCACAACCGATGGGGGCGGGTTCGCACGCTAGCAATATCGGTACCGATAACTTATTAGCTGGGCTATTGTAACACGAAAGATAAATAAGTAGTACTCGGTGCATGGCACTGCAGCCCTAAGGGTATGTTCACACACAGCTGTGTTAATGCTTTTTTTGTTTCTGCACGAGGTCAATAACAGGGAAAACAAATGCAGTGAAAATTGAGTGTATTTGGCCCTAACCCATTTTGATCTCATCAGTAGAAATGATGAAATAATTGACCTGCCGTGTTATTGTAGCAGCTCCTGCCAGGCGATTCGTGCTGACCAGACCGGTAATCCGGAGCCTGGCTGCACAGGAGTATCTTCAAAAAAACTAATTTAAAGATCCAGTCGGGGATCATAGGCGGAAACCAAACTAGTCCACTGCAACCCCCGGCCAGTTCTTCCCGCCACCGCTGCAGATGATTGACAGGTGTCTCAATCGCTGTAAATAAAGGCGATCCTGCAGAAGCGCCAAGAAGAGGCATCCGGGGGTTGCGACAGACTGAAGAACCAGCCGGGGGTCAAAGTATGTTTTCTGGGAGGCGCCGCCGGGGGCTTTTTCTGGGAGGCGCCGCTGGGGGGCTTTTTCTGGGAGACGCCGCTGGGGGGCTTTTTCTGTGTGCAGGACAGTGCGTTGTGCAGCCAGGCTCTGATCCATGGTATGGGGAATATGAATCACATGACAGGATTTTTTCAAAAATATGCATCACAGGTCGAAAAATGCAAGGAACAAAAAACGCACCATGTCTATTTTAGAAATCAGATTCACTTTGCTGTAAACAGGCTTTTTTTTTTTTTTTTTTGCACCAAAGATACACAAAAAAAATGCATCAAGAACATTGTGAATGTTTTTCTTTTATACCAGAGGCTTTGTTTAGGTGTCTGTTTTTGTTGTACGTGTTCTATTCTATGTTTTTCATTGGTATAATCTACGGGCGTGTTTACACGTAGTCTGTTTTTTTTTTTTTCCTTGACCGGTTCGGTTTCTTTTATTCTAGTTTTGGATCACACACCTATTAAAGTGAATGGATGAGTCATAAAAAAATGTATAGTACTCCGGTGTCTTTTATGTCATCCGTCTGCTGTAATGTTTTTTTTTTTTTTTTTTACTGTCTAATAAACAAAAAAAGCGTGTCCATTTTTTTTTTCTCTTACATATGAAAATCTGATCCAGCAAACAAACTTTTTCTGGGTTTTTTTTTTTTTTGGTTATTTTGTTGTTTTTTTTTTCTCTGACACTTGAATGACACCTAACAGAAATGTACGGCTATTATTCCCAAAAGTGCATGCTTTTACATTTTGTTCTTTTTTTGTTCTTTTTAGGGTTCTTATTGGGCAATAGACACAAATCCAAAGGAGGATGCACTGCCAGCTCGGCCAAAGAAGAGGCCGCGATCTGGAGAGCGGGTATGTTACAGTTTTTGTGCGGGTATGTCGGGTACGGTGCACATTATGTGCTGGTGAAATGGGAATTGTATAATGTTATAGTAATAGAATCAGAAGTCTATAGGGTGTTTGTCATCTAGTTTTCTATCTTTTGGCTTTGCCATTACTTTATGATCGGTGGGCGTCTGTCCTCAGCCAGGATGAAGCTCTGCGGCCCCTTCTCTGTTTTTTACTTGCAAAGCCGAGTCGTTATTAAACCTTGCAGAGGTACTTGCATTCAGGAGCTTGATTCCGGTGCAGAACGGCTGCGGTTCAGTTATGCCTGTTGTGCAGCCCTCCCATTCTCAGGAACATTGGGGGCCAGAAATCCTTGCAAAATTGACATTAAAGTCACTCTTTCAGGATGCCAATATCAGCTTGGAGTATCAACACAGGTGCTTTGTAACGAATACCAGCCATATTAACGTTTTGCTCTTCTTTCCCTCTCTCAGGCCTCTACACCATACAGTATAGATTCCGATTCTTTGGGAATGGATTGTATAATCTCTGGAAGTGCCTCTCCAAACATGGCTATCAACACTGTGACTAATAAAGTAAGGGTCAGAATTGCCACCAAGTGAACTATGTATTCTTTCTTTTGCAGCATTTTATTTTGGAAAAATTAAAAACATAGACTCCGCTAATCCCGGTACGGTTAAATAAAAAGAGCCTGTGGTGAAAAGGGGTGCAATAGGGTCTTACCAGATAGATAAGGAAAGAGATGGTGATTTATTGTACAAGGATCACCACACCTAGAACAGCATGTAATGGTGGAGATAACTGCAGCACTGGAGATTCAGGGAGATAAAAAAACATCAAAGGAGACCGGTTGTCATCGCCGCGCTTTTCCACCACTCAGAGAACGAAAATTAAATCACCCGAGTCTTTATTGAAAGAGCTAATGCAAGTCAATGCGTTTCTGGGGTCACAACTCCCTTCCTCAGGACAAAATCATTTTGTCCTGAAGAAGGGGTTTGTGAACCCAGAAACGCGTTGACTTGCATTAGCTCTTTCAATAAACACTCAGATGACTTAATTTTTGTTCTCTGACTGGTGGAAAAGCGCGGCGATAACAACCGGTCTCCTTTGATGTTTTTATATTCCCAGTATGATAACAGAAGACATGATTTTTATTAACCAGTTCACAAAGCAGGAACCAGTCAATTCATCTGAATCTCCATTCAGAATGTAAAACAACTGGACTGGCCCTATTGCTCAAAAATTCTGCACCAATTTCATACTATTATTATTTATTATTATCATTATTATTATTATTATTATTATTATTTTATTTTTATTTTTTTAAATACAGAACTCTCCAAATACCCCATTTTCCTTCATGGAGTCAGTTAACTTTTTTTTAGTGGAAAACCCCTTTGTCACTTATCCAAAGGATAGGTGATAACTTGCGGATCGGTGGATAATCCACCGCTGGGACCCGCACCAATCAGTAGAGCGGGGAACTTTTATTTCTGTTAATAGATGTTGCAGCATGTCGGATGCACGACCGTTGCAGCATGTCGGATGCACGACCGTTGCAGCATGTCGGATGCACGACCGTTGCAGCATGTCGGATGCACGACCGTTGCAGCATGTCGGATGCACGACCGTTGCAGCATGTCGGATGCACGACCGTTGCAGCGTGTCGGATGCACGACCGTTGCAGCGTGTCGGATGCACGACCGTTGCAGCGTGTCGGATGCACGACCGTTGCAGCGTGTCTGATGCACGACCGTTGCAGCGTGTCTGATGCACGACCGTTGCAGCGTGTCTGATGCACGACCGTTGCAGCGTGTCTGATGCACGACCGTTGCAGCGTGTCTGATGCACGACCGTTGCAGCGTGTCTGATGCACGACCGTTGCAGCGTGTCGGATGCACGACCGTTGCAGCGTGTCGGATGCACGACCGTTGCAGCATGTCGGATGCACGACCGTTGCAGCATGTCGGATGCACGACCGTTGCAGCATGTCGGATGCACGACCGTTGCAGCATGTCGGATGCACGACCACCGCCTCAACAAAAAGAGGAATGAATGGAGCGCTGTCCGGAAATGTGCACTGCCACTCCAATCTATCAGTTGGAGTCTCGGTCAGACATCCACCAATCAGCAAGTGGATAGGTGATAACTTGTTTTAATCGGACATTCTCTTTTAAATGTTAAAAGCAGCCAGAATTTAATATTTAACCCCCAAGGATATGTAAAGGGAGAACATGGTTTTAAATAGAGAAAGAGATGGCTCATGCTGGGATTTGCGGGGCAGGCGCAGTCCCCCCAGGCGGGGCAGGCGCAGTCCCCCCAGGCGGGGCAGGCGCAGTCCCCCCAGGCGGGGCAGGCGCAGTCCCCCCAGGCGGGGCAGGCGCAGTCCCCCCAGGCGGGGCAGGCGCAGTCCCCCCAGGCGGGGCAGGCGCAGTCCCCCCAGGCGGGGCAGGCGCAGTCCCCCCAGGCGGGGCAGGCGCAGTCCCCCCAGGCGGGGCAGGCGCAGTCCCCATGCAGGGCAGAGTGGCTAATTATTGAAGTCGGGTGGCCATAAACAAAAATTTAAAAAAAAATTGCTAAAGGAGCCTCAGACACAAGCCCTGCAGATGTTGTGCATGCACAGTGTAGTAATTAAATCAGCAGGATAATTTTAGAGCCTTTTTTTCCCTACAACCCGTTGACCTCTTGTAACTGTAAAGTGTCATTCCCCGTGTGAGCCGCCCCAGGTCATGTATCCTGATGGAGTTGCTTTTCAGAAGGCCTGGTGACAGCACAATGAGCGCTGTGATGCCTCTGATTTATCATCACCCAACTCTCACAAAAACAATTCATGAAAGTGCTGACAACTTGAGACGTGTAAATAATGTGTTGTTTTTTTTTTCCTATTTAGGTAACTTTATACAACACAAGTCAGGATGGCAACGACAGTCCTAGAAGTAGCCTTAACAACAGCCTTTCTGATCAGAGTGTGGCGTCCTTAAACTTGAACAGTGTGGGCAGTGTGCACAGCTATACACCGGTACGTGTGCGTATACCTCCCCGGATCAGCACTGACCCATCGCCTACAAGGTGGTGCCGGGTGATGCTGCAGGCAGACGAACGTTCACCGTGGCGTCTCCAAACCTTCCCGTCCTCACACGTGCTCTGTATGAACCTGCTCTCATCTCTGTACAAAAAATAACGCCCCTTGTGCTATTGCGAATGCTGCTTGGCCAGAAAGGCCGTACGTCTGCCCCTAGTATCACTCTCCATGGAGTGTGTTTCGGACAGTGAGATCAGAACATGCACATCAGTAGCCGCGGGAGATGATTTTGTTGGACTCCTCATGTTCCTCATGACTCAAAAGTTAATGGGAATAAATGTGGTTCTTCTGCGCGGCCATAAATAACCAGATGAGATGAGTCCAGGACCATAAATATTTTGTATGGGTTATCAACGCGTTTCATAATTTGATCTTGATTGTGTTTTTCCTGATGAAAAGGCTTGTGTGCCTTGAAACGTGTTGATGAATAAACCATACAGAATATTTTATTATCCTGGACTCATCTGGTCATTTATGACAGTGCAGAAGAACCACATTTCTTCCATTCATCTGTCTCCGGTGCCGTCACCCGTGGGTGTGCAGCAGCTGCTATGTATCTTGCAGTAATTGTCATACCCAACCTCATCGGGTAAGGAGATTCCCAATCTTATCAGCAATGTGTCATTAGATACAACCCTATGGCCAGGGCCACACGGGGACTAATGTGATCCTCGCATGGCACTCGGCTCACGCTGGCAGCACAGCGGGAGCCGAGTGTCACTGCAACTGAGGTCCGATCATGCGATCAGACCTCATCTGCAGGGGGCGGGGCTGGGCTCTGAGGAGGGGCGGGGCTGGGCTCTGAGGAGGGGCGGGGCTGGGCTCTGAGGAGGGGCGGGGCTGGGCTCTGAGGAGGGTCGGGGCTGGGCTCTGAGGAGGGTCGGGGCTGGGCTCTGAGGAGGGTCGGGGCTGGGCTCTGAGGAGGGTCGGGGCTGAGCCCTGAGGAGGGGCGGGGCTGAGCCCTGAGGAGGGGCGGGGCTGAGCCCTGAGGAGGGGCGGGGCTGAGCCCTGAGGAGGGGCGGGGCTGAGCCCTGAGGAGGGGCGGGGCTGGCCGGATTTATTTTCCTCTCTTCTCCGTAGCCGCCTAATTCCCTTCTCACACTGCACTCACGGTACACCAGTGTACTGCGAGCGCAGTGCAATTTTCTGTCGCCCCATAGACTTGAATGGGTGCGATAGAGTCTCGCATTGCACCCGCAGCATGCTGTGATTGTTTTCTCAGTCCGATTGGGGCCGAGAAAATAATCTCTTGTGCGCCGAGACACAGGCTAATATTGGTCCGTGTGGAATCTGATGTTTTATCGCACACCACTCGCTCCGATTTTCATGCCATGTGGCTTAGGCCTATTGCGCGGTTTCATCTACCTTTTAAATTTGTTCCTCATCGCTTGAAGGAGCAGATACCGTTTCTGCTGCTTTGCTGATGCCCGTTTATTCCCCTCCTGTGACAACTCATATCCATGCTCTTGAGACTTTGCTTGGAGACGGTGCAAACCTTCATGTGACGGCATGTATGGATGTCATCCTGGAGGAGCTGGACTACCGGTGGCCACCAGCAAAACCCAACAATAGGAAAAATCAGTCAGAAATGAGAAGAGCAGAGTGACTGTGGACACCACCTTCCAAGACGTTCCATCTTGGGGTTCATCTTGCCTTTTCCTCCAGTTCTTCTCTTGTCACTTTTATTTCCACCGATTCAGTTGACATTGATTCCCAGTCCCTTCTGCTTCCCAACGGGACAGATTGATATCACAGAACTGTATATGCAGCATTCATCTCGCACCTTACATAAGTCTCCAACACTTTTGGCACTTTGGTGTATTTACATTGGAAATGTCACTGATGCTGTAGGACGCGTCACATAGCTGTAATTCTGGCTGTGGGAATCGCTAAACCTTTGTCAGTCGGCAAATAATACTCGCCGCTGTGTGCTGATCGGGAGATTTACCTTTCCTACACGTAACAGAGTAGAGCGATTTCTGACCTATATAGCCCGACATGCCTTTATTAATGAGCGTGTCCCATAATGGACTTTTATTTGGGATGATTGATTCCTGATTATTGGGGATCCCAACAAGCCACCCCATTACTCTCCTGACTGCACAAAAAAAATAAAAAAAAAAAAAAAAGTTGTAAATGTTAGCATAAATATGGCTTGCACCGTAATTTGTACCCTTTGCAAGCACAATTGTTTAGAAGCTGCTTCGGTTACAGAAGCCCTGACCACAGATCTTTAAGTTCTTAAACAGAATCGGTCACCAGTTTTTGCTATGTAATTTGAGAGCAGCATGGTGTAGGGGCCGAGACCCTGATCTGGTGATGTGCCAATTACTGAGCTGTGTGCTGCTGATTCAATAAAATCAGCGTTTTATCAGCTGGAGACTCACTATAGGACTATGTGTCTCCTGCCTTCTTTTTTTGCTGTTTTGTGTAACTCCAACCGCGCCAATGATATGCAGCTTTTTGCCTATGCACAGTGCATGCATAAAGCTGCCAATCAGTGGTTATACATTGCTCAGTATTCTGAGCACTGCTAGGTCTACAGGAGATGAAACTGTGATTGTATCCCAACTGCCGCACCCAGTAATCTAAGTGACACATCGCTGGAATCAGGTTCTCTGTCCCTACATTATGTCGATCTCCGATTTACATTATAAA
>NC_134363.1:144302441-144307441 GCF_048569485.1 Anomaloglossus baeobatrachus | reverse complement strand
AATACACATCATGTACCGGCAGACTACAAGAACCAGGAGGCCGGTGAGTGAACTTAAGGTAAGGTGAGCATAACAATTTTTTTGTGCATGTTTGTGTGGATTCTAAGAGCGGGTCAGAGCACAGTGAAAGTACGGAACCGGAAGTGTGTGCGGTGAGTATTTGCTCATACAGCAAAGCTTGCTCGTAAACGGAGTTCCACTGTATAGTGCAATAACCAGTGCCATAGACCTAGAATGCAAAAAAATCTTTTTGACTAACATTAGCATGGCATGTAGGAATCGCACCCAGTGATATATGTAAGTTCCCAGAAGGCCAGCCAAGGATAATTTTAACAAACGGCAACTCAATTCAATAATAACTGTATAAGAAATACAAATGGGTATAAGGAAAACAAGCAGCGACCCATGCAGCGATAATGCGCAGAAACGTTCAAACTGGGCGGATCCTATAGGGAGAAGTGAGTCAGAGAGCAGTGCCTCACGCGTATCACCACCGTGGCGGCTTCATGAGGGGGAGTGTCACTTTGCACCTGTGCATTGTCAGCAGCAAATCTGCATGTAAAACATGTGGATCATTTGGTACATTTGTCATCCCCCTAAAATGAAGTCACATGTGAATCCACCCTGATTACTACTGAGACTAGGTAATTACTGGGGGGGGGGTCCCTCACTTCTTAGTTATGACATGGCCGTTTAACACTAGAAGTCCCAGGAATTTCGAGTTCCATAGGGTTTCAATGGTAGAAATGTTAAATGACCCCTCTCTGGGACTTCTAGTGTTAAGTAACTTATTGGTATCATCCAAGAAATAAGATGGAGCATCATTTTGTAGAAGGTGATGAAAAGGGATTTCAGTCCAGCAAAGTGAATTAAAAGCAAAAATTCTTTTATTGGGACGTCCTAAAAAATACTGACGCGTTTCAAGTCTGGCCAACTTTTAGGGGTACTTTGCACGCTGCGACATCGCAGGCCGATGCTGCTATGCCGAGCGCGATAGTCCCCGCCCCCGTCGCAGCAGCGATATCCTTGTGATAGCTGCCGTAGCGAACATTATCGCTTCGGCAGCTTCACATGCACTCACCTGTCCTGCGACCGTCGCTCTGGCCGGCGACAAGCCTCCTTGTTAAGGGGGCGGGTCGTGCGGCGTCACTGCGACGTCACACGGCAGGCGGCCAATAGGAGCGGAGGGGCGGAGATGAGCAGGATGTAAACATCCCGCCCACCTCCTTCCTTCCGCATATCCTACGGAAGCCGCAGTGACGCCGGTAGGAGATGTTCCTCGATCCTGCGGCTTCACACACAGCGATGTGTGCTGCCACAGGAGCGAGGAACAACATCGGACTGTCGCGTCAGCGTAATTATGGATTACGCCGACGCTATACCGATGATACGATTACGACGCTTTTGCGCTCGTTAATCGTATCATCAAGCCTTTACACACTACGATGTCGCATGCGATGCCGGATGTGCGTCACTTTCAATTTGACCCCACCGACATCGCACCTGCGATGTCGTAGTGTGCAAAGCCCGCCTTAGGCTATGTGCACACTTTTTTCATGCTTTTTTTTTTTTTTCTTGCAGATTTTAATCAGTACTGTAAGGAAAAACGCAACCCAGCAAAGTCTGAGAATCCTTACTTGCCGTGTACACATTGCTTCGTTTTTCCTTGCCGATTTTGCTGCAGAAAAAAGCAGCGGCATGTCAATTCTTTTTTTTTTCCCCCTGCATTTTCCCATATCAATAAATAACGATAAATTCCTTTTTTTTCCCCTGCTAGACAGTGTTATGTGCAGAAAAAAAAAATCATTTACATTTGCACATAGCCTTAAGTTGCAATTGAGACTTGAAATGCGTCTTTTTTTTTTTTATACCCATCCTACTATTTTAATGAAGTCACAATAATGCATTTTCACTTTTAATTCGCTTTCCTGGGTTGAAAAAGCTTTTTAATCTCTTTTGACCCAAGCTACTTGATACCTCACAAGCTTCAGCCGTGCACAGTGGAGTGTATTGCCCAGGAACCAGATTGAGCGGCATACATATATTTGATATGTGAGCTGTAGCCACAAGTTTTGCAGAGCTTGCATTTAGCCGTTCCTCTGTTCGTCCTCCTGGAAATGTGAGTCAATGCGTAGCTTGTGAAAATGGCGCTATCTTTGCCTTGGCTTTTACTTCTTTAGGGCACACGGTGGCAATCACAGTGAATCCGCAGTATCACGGGTCAGAATTTGCTGCAGGATTGCTGTTCATTATTCATGATATCTGCAGCACAATTTTTCTGCATACCCTAAACCTGGCGTAAGAAGCGCACAGATACAGTAACCCAGCTGAGGACAGTTCTGCAAATAGAGTGACAATGATAAAGTTTAGTAAAGTAACCGTGCTCTCCTTTTGCTTTGTTTCAGCAGGCCTGATGAATCTCCAGTCCGAGTCCTCCCAGCAGACACACTCACCCTGCTCATATCAACACTCCCCTAGTAGCACAATGAGCTCGCAGCAGCACGGTAGCCAAAATAACCTGACAAATAGCCATGCGAGTAGTCTTGGCACAAGTGTGAGTGACTCTATGGGACAAGTGCACATGTCCCACACTCCTATCCACACACAACAGTCCCCACATTCACCACACATCCATCACACTGTAGTACACCATCAGCACCCCAACCAGCACACATCTCACTGTCACCAACCGCAGCACCCTCAGCAACGCGCTCCGCACCCGGCACAGCATTCACCACATCAAGCACAGCACCCCGCTCCGCATCCTGCACAGCACCAGCATTTACAACATCACCCAAACCATCAGCACCAACCCCTCACGCATCAGACCTCTCTAACGCAGCAGCCGCTACCTTGTAATTCAGGTAAGAAAAAGTCCTTGTATCTCACCCTACATTTATTACTAACGCTCCTGTGTCCATCTGACCGTGCTAGAAACCGCAGTCAACCCATTCAATTGAAAGAGGCCGCACTGCGAGTGTAAATAATTAAAGACGGTGTCCACCTTTTGAAATACCTAAGTGCCTCACTGCATCAAAATTAAAAGGGAAAGAAAATAATTTTGCATATCTTATTTAAAAAAACAAACCAAAACACCTTTTTTTATATGCAGCTTCGATGCAAACCTGTGTCTACATAGTGACCAACTACATGCAATGGATGTAGGGTGGCCGCAGCGCAGTTAGGGTGGCCGCAGCGCAGTTAGGGTGGCCGCAGCGCAGTTAGGGTGGCCGCAGCGCAGTTAGGGTGGCCGCAGCGCAGTTAGGGTGGCCGCAGCGCAGTTAGGGTGGCCGCAGCGCAGTTAGGGTGGCCGCAGCGCAGTTAGGGTGGCCGCAGCGCAGTTAGGGTGGCCGCAGCGCAGTTAGGGTGGCCGCAGCGCAGTTAGGGTGGCCGCAGCGCAGTTAGGGTGGCCGCAGCGCAGTTAGGGTGGCCGCAGCGCAGTTAGGGTGGCCGCAGCGCAGTTAGGGTGGCCGCAGCGCAGTTAGGGTGGCCGCAGCGCAGTTAGGGTGGCCGCAGCGCAGTTAGGGTGGCCGCAGCGCAGTTAGGGTGGCCGCAGCGCAGTTAGGGTGGCCGCAGCGCAGTTAGGGTGGCCGCAGCGCAGTTAGGGTGGCCGCAGCGCAGTTAGGGTGGCCGCAGCGCAGTTAGGGTGGCCGCAGCGCAGTTAGGGTGGCCGCAGCGCAGTTAGGGTGGCCGCAGCGCAGTTAGGGTGGCCGCAGCGCAGTTAGGGTGGCCGCAGCGCAGTTAGGGTGGCCGCAGCGCAGTTGGGCTGGCCGCAGCGCAGTTGGGCTGGCCGCAGCGCAGTTGGGCTGGCCGCAGCGCAGTTGGGCTGGCCGCAGCGCAGTTGGGCTGGCCGCAGCGCAGTTGGGCTGGCCGCAGCGCAGTTGGGCTGGCCGCAGCGCAGTTGGGCTGGCCGCAGCGCAGTTGGGCTGGCCGCAGCGGCAGTTGGGCTGGCCGCAGCGCAGTTGGGCTGGCCGCAGCGCAGTTGGGGTGGCCGCAGCGGCAGTTGGGGTGGCCGCAGCGCAGTTGGGGTGGCCGCAGCGCAGTTGGGGTGGCCGCAGCGCAGTTGGGGTGGCCGCAGCGCAGTTGGGGTGGCCGCAGCGCAGTTGGGGTGGCCGCAGCGCAGTTAGGCTGGCCATGCAGCCTTGTGTTATGTGCTGTCTGATATGACTTCATGATCTGACTCCTAAGGGTTAGTTTGTATATGTATCCAGGAGACACGCAGGTCTGTGTAGGAGCTGTATACACAGAATGGTAGGATATTTCTCATTAGAACAGTTTGCAAAGCTGCTTTCTTTTAGTTATTTTAAATGCATTGGAGCAATAAAAAAAAAAACTGCAAATGTGAACATATCCTTTAAACTTTGTTCTTATTGAAGAGACCCAGTTGTGCATACATAGCAGATACCGGTGCCGTTGTGTGACGGTCCGCATACTGACTACAGCTGCCTTTTGGAATCTGTGGATGTCAGGGTCTTATCTATAAACTTGCTACGAATTTGATTTCCACAATGTTTTAGTTCTGCTAATGTGGAGAAGTAGAGACAGTGTTTTATTCTCTCCCTGGCGGGAGGACAGGAATAATTTGGGATATTGTCTTGGGGGCTGCAGATTCTATTCATAGTCCCTTTTTAATTGAGATTATGAGATTTAGGGACTTGTTCTGTCTGATGCGGAGCACAATCTGCAGGATTAAATGCTCTTATTTACCCAAGCTGCTCCTCTTGGCTGAGATGAATTCATGACACTGCGGATTGTGTGCTCACGCGTAACGACCAGCTTACTATTGACACTGATACCGGACGTGGGAATTATAGCAGAAGATCTGTTATTGCTAATATCTAGTGTTGAGCGGACCCGGACCGGAAAAATCCGGATCCGCGCGGTTTGAGTGGCAGATCCGAGTCCGACCCGGACGCGAGATTCCGGGTGCACGATCCGGATTCGGCAATTTTTTTTTTTTTTTTAATTTTATTTATTTTTTGCTCGCTCTCTCACACACA
>NC_134363.1:144297441-144299941 GCF_048569485.1 Anomaloglossus baeobatrachus | reverse complement strand
CCCATAGTGACATGGAATTGCCTAAAAATAGAAGTAAAATGGCAACTTCTTCCACAGTATGTCCCATCCTGGAAAAGGCAAAGGTAGGAGATGGCATTAAAGGGAACCTGCAAACAGATTTGGCGCCTATAATCTGCAGCCACCACCAGTGGGCTCTTATATAGCGCATCCTAGAATACTGTATATAAGTGCCCAGACCGCTCTGTATAACGTAAAAAACACCTTTATTATACTTGGCGGCAGGGTGGTCCAAGTTGATGGGCGTCGCTGGTCTTGATCTAGCGCCTCACCTCTGCTGCAATGGCCGTTCTCCGTCACAGGCCCGTGTGGATGACGCGTCTGAAGTCATCCATACAGGCCAGCATTGCGGACCTGCGCAGGCGCGCTTTGGTCTGCCCTGCTGAGAGCAGATCAAAGTACTGTAATGTGCAGGCGCAACGAAAGGTTGGACTGCATGTGCAATACAATACTTTCATCTGCCCTTAGCAGGGCAGATCAAAGTGCGCCTCTGCTTTACCGTAATGCCGGCCTGTGTGGATGACTTCAGACACGTCATCCACACGGTCCTGCGAAGAACAACGACTGCGATCTAGCAGAGAGGAGGTGCTGCACTTGAGAGCCAGCAACACCTATTGGACCAGACCGAACCAAAGGTGAATATAGTAAAGGTGTTTGTTATACAGCGTGGCCTGGGCTCTTACATACAGTATTTTAGAATGCCGTATATAAGGGCTCACTGGTGGTCGCCGCAGCTTATAGTTGGCAAATCTGGTGACAGTTCCCTTTAATTCTGACCATGTCAGGATTCTGTCAATTTACTCCTGGAAACATTGCGGTAGAGTCAAGGCAATTCCACAATTTTTCTCTTGACACCTGGGGGACACAGCATCGCTTTGCCTTATCCAGACAGTGATAAAACAAAGTAACACTTGACAGCCTGGTTCCTTTTGGAAGTTCTTCGGTATCATGTGGACAGCCCAATGAAGAAACGTCTTCTGATCTTATTAGTAAGGTTGTAATCAAGTCAATAGGGAAATCCTTGTGCAAGCTGCAATGCCGAGTCACTGATCCTGGTTAAAAAAAAAAAAGTGGACCCGTTTTTCTATTCCTAGACATCCCAATTTAGGCTTTGTTCACACGTGAGATTGTGCATTTCATATCCCAGTGTCAGATTTGCCATATACACCTATTCTGTCGACTCGAGTGCAAGTCTAAAGGGGGCTTTACACGCAGCACCCGCCCCCGTCGTTTGTGCGTCACGGGCAAATCGCTGCCCGTGGCGCACAATCTCGTTAGTCCCCGTCATACGTACCTACCTGCCTAACGACGAGCAGCCTCTTTTCTACCGGGGGGGGGGGGGGGTCGGCGGTTCATGCGGCGTCACAGCGACGTCACACGGCAGCCGTCCGATTGAAGCGGAGGGGCGGAGAGCAGCCGCAGAAAGACGCCCACCTCGTCGCCGGAGGACGCAGGTACGGTGTTGTTCGTCGTTCCTGGGGTGTCACACGCAGCGATGTGTGCTGCCTCAGGAACGACGAACAACCTACGTCCTGCAACAGCAACGATATTTGGGATTTGAACGATGTGTCAACGATTTGGTGAGTATTTGTGATCATTAGCGGTCGCTCGTAGGTGTCACACGCAACGACGCCGCGAACGAGGCTGGATGTGCGTCACGAATTCCGTGACCCCAACGACATCTCATTAGCGATGTCGTGTGTAATGGGGCCTTAAGATTACAGCTTTGAAGTGGAATTTCCAAGTTCCGTTGTCTTAGAGAAACTAGCGGCATCTTTTGTGAGTTTTTAGTAATCTCTTAAAGGGAACCTGTCACCAGATTTGGCGACTATAACCTGCGACCACCACCAGTGAGCTCTTATATACAGTATTCTGGAATGCTGTATACAAGAGCCCAGGCCGTGCTGTAGAATGTAAAAATCACTTATAATACTCATCTGTGGGGTGTTCTGGTCTGATGGGTGTCGCTGCTCTCCGGTCTGGTGCTTCCTCTCTTCAGTGATTGCGGTCTTCTTTCTACCCAGCCCAGGACAGATGTGTCCTACGTCATCCACACAAGCTGGCATTGCGGTACTGCGCCAGCGCGCTTTGGTCTTCCCTGCTCAGGGCAGACCAAAGTACTGTAGTGCGCATGCGCGGGTCGTCTTTCACCTTTCCTCACGCCTGTGCATTACAGTACTTTGATCTGCCCTGAGTAGGGGAGATCAAAGTGTGCCTGTGTAGGAGCGCAATGATGACCTGTGTGGATGACATAGGACACGTTGTGCATACTGGGCTTGGTCGAAGGAGGACGGCGATCGCCGCAGAGAATAGGCACCGGGTCGGAGAGTAGCGACACATATCGGACCGGACTGCTTTCTAGGTGATTTTTACGTTCCACAGAGTGACCTGGTCTCTCATATACAGTATTCTGGAATGCTGTATATAGGTTCTCACTGGTGGTGGCCGCAGCTTATAGTCACCAAATATGGTGACAGGTTCC
>NC_134363.1:144266054-144297241 GCF_048569485.1 Anomaloglossus baeobatrachus | reverse complement strand
AGGAAGGAGAGGGAAGGAAGGAAGGAGAGAGGAAGAGAGGGAAGGAAGGAAGGAGAGGGAAGGAAGGAAGGAGAGGGAAGGAAGGAAGGAGAGGGAAGGAAGGAAGGAGAGGGAAGGAAGGAGAGGGAAGGAAGGAGAGGGAAGGAAGGAGAGGGAAGGAAGGAAGGAAGGAGAGGGAAGGAAGGAAGGAAGGGAAGGAAGGAAGGAAGGAGAGGAAGGAAGGAAGGAGGAGGAGAAGGAAGGAAGGAGAGGGAAGGAAGGAAGGAGAGAGAGGAGGGAAGGGAAGAAGGAAGGAAGGAGAGGGAGGAAGGAAGGAAGAGGAAGGAGAGGGAAGGAAGGAGAGGAAGGAAGGAGGAAGGAAGGAAGGAAGGAAGGAGGAGGAAGGAAGGAAGGAAGGAAGGAAGGAAGGAAGGAAGGAAGGAAGGAGAGGAAGGAGAGGAAGGAAGGAAGGAAGGAAGGAAGGAAGGGAAGGAAGGAAGGAGAGGGAAGGAAGGAAAGGAGAGGGAAGGAAAAAAGGAGAGGGAAGGAAGGAAGGAGAGGGAAGGAAGGAAGGAGAGGAAGGGAAGGAAGGAAGGAGAGGGAAGGAAGGAAGGAGAGGGAAGGAAGGAGAGGGAAGGAAGGAAGGAGAGGGAAGGAAGGAAGGAGAGGGAAGGAAGGAAGGAGAGGGAAGGAAGGAAGGAGAGGGAAGGAAAGGAGAGGGAAGGAAGGAAGGAAGGAGAGGGAAGGAAGGAGAGGAAGGAAGGAGAGGAAGGAAGGAGAGGGAAGGAAGGAAGGAGAGGGGAAGGAAGGAAGGAAGGAGAGGGAAGGAAGGAAGGAAGGAAGGCGAGGGAAGGAAGGAAGGAAGGCGAGGGAAGGAAGGAAGGAGGGAGAAGGAAGGAAGGAGAGGGAAGGAAGGAAGGAAGGAAGGAGAAGGAAGGAAGGAAGGAGAGGGAAGGAAGGAAGGAAGGAAGGAGAGGGAAGGAAGGAAGGAAGGAGAGGGAAGGAAGGAAGGAGAGGGAAGGAAGGAAGGAGAGGGAAGGAAGGAAGGAGAGGGAAGGAAGGAGAGGGAAGGAAGGAGAGGAGGAAGGAAGGAAGGAAGGAGAGGGAAGGAAGGAAGGAAGGAGAAGGAAGGAAGGAAGGAGAAGGAAGGAAGGAAGGAAGGAGAGGGAAGGAAGGAAGGGAAGGAGAGGGAAGGAAGGCGAGGGAAGGAAGGGAGAGGGAAGGCGAGGGGAAGGAAGGAAGGAAGGAAGGAAGGGAGAGGGAAGGAAGGAGAAGGAAGGAGGGAGAAGGAAGGAAGGAGAAGGAAGGAAGGAGAGGGAAGGAAGGAGAGGGAAGGAAGGAGAGGGAGAAGGAAGGAAGGAGAGGGAAGGAAGGAAGGAGAGGGAAGGAAGGAAGGAGAGGGAAGGAAGGAAGGAAGGAGAGGGAAGGAAGGAAGGAAGGAGAGGGAAGGAAGGAAGGAAGGAGAGGGAAGGAAGGAGAGGGAAGGAAGGAAGGAAGGAAGGAGAGGAAGGAAGGAAGGAGAGAGAGGGAGGGAAGGAAGGAAGGAAGGAAGGAGAGAGAGGGAAGGAAGGAAGGAGAGGAGGAAGAAGGAAGGAAGGAGAGGGAAGGAAGGAAGGAAGGAGAGGGAAGGAAGGAAGGAGAGGGAAGGAAGGAAGGAGAGGGAAGGAAGGAAGGAAGGAGAGGGAAGGAAGGAAGGAAGGAGAGGGAAGGAAGGAAGGAAGGAGAGGGAAGGAAGGAAGGAAGGAGAGGGAAGGAAGGAAGGAAGGAGAGGGAAGGAAGGAAGGAGGGAGAAGGAAGGAAGGAGAGGGAAGGAAGGAAGGAAGGAAGGAGAGGGAAGGAAGGAAGGAGAGGGAAGGAAGGAAGGAAGGAAGGAGAGGGAAGGAAGGAAGGAGAGGGAAGGAAGGAAGGAGAGGGAAGGAAGGAAGGAGAGGGAAGGAAGGAGAGGGAAGGAAGGAGAGGAAGGAAGGAAGGAAGGAGAGGGAAGGAAGGAAGGAAGGAGAAGGAAGGAAGGAAGGAGAAGGAGAAGGAAGGAAGGAAGGAGAGGGAAGGAAGGAAGGAAGGAGAGGAAGGAAGGAAGGAGAGGGAAGGAAAAAAGGAGAGGGAAGGAAAAAAGGAGAGGGAAGGAAGGAAGGAGAGGGAAGGAAGGAAGGAGAGGGAAGGAAGGAAGGAGAGGGAAGGAAGGAAGGAGAGGGAAGGAAGGAGAGGGAAGGAAGGAAGGAGAGGGAAGGAAGGAAGGAGAGAGGGAAGGAAGGAAGGAAGGAGAGGGAAGGAAGGAAGGAAGGAGAGGGAAGGAAGGAAGGAGAGGAAGGAAGGAAGGAGAGGGAAGGAAGGAAGGAAGGAGAGAGGGAAGGAAGGAAGGAAGGAGAGGGAAGGAAGGAAGGAAGGAGAGGGAAGGAAGGAGAGGGAAGGAAGGAAGGAAGGAAGGAGAGGGAAGGAAGGAAGGAGAGAGAGGGAGGGAAGGAAGGAAGGAAGGAAGGAGAGAGAGGGAAGGAAGGAAGGAGAGGGAAGGAGGAAGGAAGGAAGGAAGGAGAGGAAGGAAGGAAGGAAGGAGAGGGAAGGAAGGAAGGAGAGGGAAGGAAGGAAGGAAGAAGGAAGGAGAGGGAAGGAAGGAAGGAAGGAGAGGGAAGGAAGGAAGGAAGGAAGGAGAGGGAAGGAAGGAAGGAAGGAGAGGGAAGGAAGGAAGGAAGGAGAGGGAAGGAAGGAAGGAAGGAGAGGGAAGGAAGGAAGGAAGGAGAGGGAAGGAAGGAAGGAGAGGGAAGGAAGGAGAGGGAAGAAAGGAAGGAGAGGGAAGGAAGGAAGGAGAGGAAGGAAGGAAGGAAGGAGACAGAGGGAAGGAAGGAAGGAGAGGGAAGGAAGGAAGGAGAAGGAAGGAAGGAAGGAGAGGGAAGGAAGGAGAGAGAGGGAAGGAAGGAAGGAGAGGGAAGGAAGGAAGGAGAGGGAAGGAAGGAGAGGGAAGGAATGAAGGAAGGAAGGAAGGAAGGAGAGGGAAGGAAGGAAGGAAGGAGAGGGAAGGAAGGAAGGAGAGGGAAGGAAGGAAGGAGAGGGAAGGAAGGAAGGAAGGAGAGGGAAGGAAGGAAGGAAGGAGAGGGAAGGAAGGAAGGAAGGAAGGAGAGGGAAGGAAGGAAGGAGAGAGAGGGAAGGAAGGAAGGAAGGAAGGAGAGAGAGGGAAGGAAGAAGGAGAGGGAAGGAAGGAAGGAAGGAGAGGGAAGGAAGGAAGGAAGGAGAGGGAAGGAAGGAAGGAGAGGGAAGGAAGGAAGGAGAGGGAAGGAAGGAAGGAAGGAGAGGGAAGGAAGGAAGGAAGGAGAGGGAAGGAAGGAAGGAAGGAGAGGGAAGGAAGGAAGGAAGGAGAGGGAAGGAAGGAAGGAAGGAGAGGGAAGGAAGGAAGGAAGGAGAGGGAAGGAAGGAAGGAAGGAGAGGGAAGGAAGGAAGGAGAGGGAAGGAAGGAGAGGGAAGAAGGAAGGAGAGGGAAGGAAGGAAGGAGAGGGAAGGAAGGAAGGAAGGAAGGAGACAGAGGGAAGGAAGGAAGGAGAGGGAAGGAAGGAAGGAGAAGGAAGGAAGGAAGGAGAGGGAAGGAAGGAGAGAGAGGGAAGGAAGGAAGGAGAGGGAAGGAAGGAAGGAGAGGGAGGGAGGGAAGGAAGGAAGGAAGGAGAGGGAAGAGAGAGATGGATATATGAATAAATGGACAGATGGATAGATATACACCTGGACAGACAGGCTGCTGTAGAGGCATCCTTCGCGTTGCAGCCCCCAGTTCTACAGCTCTATATATAAGCTCTACCCCGAACATGCAGCAGCCTCAGCCTAATACCTGTTGCTGCGCTGCACTTGGTCGGCTGCCAGGAGCCGGTTACTGTCAGTACGGGGGGGGGGGGGGCTGTGTGTGTGTGTGTGTGTGTGTGCTTGTGTATGTATTTTTGTGGATATATGTGTGTGTGTGTGTGGGGGGGGGGGGGCTCTGCCAGTGTGTGTGTGGGGGGGGGCTTCGTCTGTTTTTCACACATTGCTGGAGGGTGAAGAGCTGCATCATGATGGCAGATGACACTTCCCGGGGACTGACGACTACCCCCCCCCCCCCCCCCTTCAATAAACCACATTATGAGTAACCCTTTCCCTACCACACTGATTTAACCCCTTCCTCTCCTGCATTGTGACAAGTGTCCCCTGCACATCTAATACTGAATGATGCCACCATCCCCTCCCGCAGCCCAGCCCCCCTCCCCGCACGACTGCAGGAGCCATAATGCCATTAACCCATTAGCTGGGAGAGGAGTAAAGCCAGAGCGGATGGTGGAGGGGGGGGGATGCTGACATCCTATTAGGGGACACGGTGTCCCAGACTCGCAGCTTCCATCATTTACAGCACAGGACATTTCCAGCAATGCACATATTGGAGTAATTCTGCAGCCTGTGCCTGGGCATGCTGGGAGTTGTAGTCTTGTAATTACAGGGAAAATAAAAACAATTATGTAATTGTTCCAATCATATAAATATAAAGATGGCTGACAGATCGAGGGAGGAGGTGGGGGGGGGGGCACTTATGGTCAGACACGTCACCGAGCAGCCTGGAGACAAATGTCACCGTTACCCGTAGCAACCAACCAGAAGCCTCCCTTCAATTTTCCAGCCCCATTGAGACTGTAAGAGCTGCTCTCTGATTGGTCGCTCTGGTTTTTTCCAATGTTACTTTGAGACAATTGCACAGGGAGATGTAGCAGAGCTGAGTGCGTCGGAGAGTGCGGATTCTAATGTGCAGCATTTTTCACAGGACTGCATATTATTTTGCATGGGGCTGCTTGTTTATTTCAATGGATTGTGGGGTATTTTGCACAGGACTGCAATATTATTTTGCACGGGGCTGCTTGTTTGTTTTTCCAATGGATTGTGGGGTATTTTGCACAGGACTGCATATTTTGCATGGGGCTGCTTTTTTTTTCAATGGATTGTGGGGTATTTTGCACAAGACTGCTTATTTTGCATGGGGCTGCTTTTTTCAATGTATTGTGGGGTATTTTGCACAGGACTGCAATATTATTTTGCATGGGGCTGTTTGTTTGTTTTTTTTAATGGATTGTGGGGTATTTTGCACAGGACTGCATATTATTTTGCACGGGGCTGAGTTATTTTGCACGGGGCTGAGTTATTTTGAACGGGGCTGCATGCTGTTTGCACAGGGCTGTGAAGGGAGCTCCCGCTGCAGCCGAAGGTCCGGCTCTGCTGCATGCACCGGAGAAGTGCCGCCGTCGCTGTGTGTAGAGGGCACTCACCGCCGGAACATCCCCTCCATGTCCTTGATCTGTTTTCTGCTGAACTCCTTGAACTCCGTGTAGGGGTTGAAGACCCTCATGTGCGGCGGCTCCCGCTCCGCCTCCGCCGGGTCCTCCATCCTCAGGCGCCGGTTCAGCCGGGAGGCCAGCTCGTCCGCAGCCATCGTCTCCGGTCACCGGCCGCCGCCGCCGGTCCCCCGCACAGGAGAAGATGCAGCCGGCACGGGTCATGTGACCGCTCCCCACTGTAACACAGAGACCGATTGGTCGAGGAGGAAAGGGGGCGGGGACTGGTCCAGAGAGAAGAGGAGAAGGATGCTGGAGACTGCGCTGCGCCAAATACTCCGCACACTGCGCCCCCTCCATAGACAGCGCCATATACTCCACACTGCGCCCCCTCCATAGCCAGCGCCATATAATCCACACTGCGCCCCCTCCACAGACAGCGCCATATAATCCACACTGCGCCACCTCCACAGACAGCGCCATATAATCCACACTGCGCCACCTCCACAGACAGCGCCATATAATCCACACTGCGCCACCTCCATAGACAGCGCCATGTAATCCACACTGCGCCACCTCCATAGACAGCGCCATATAATCCACACTGCGCCCTCTCCATAGACAGCGCCATATAATCCACACTGCGCCCCCTCCATAGACAGCGCCATATAATCCACACTGCGCCACCTCCACAGACAGCGCCATATAATCCACACTGCGCCACCTCCACAGACAGCGCCATATAATCCACACTGCGCCACCTCCATAGACAGCGCCATGTAATCCACACTGCGCCACCTCCATAGACAGCGCCATATAATCCACACTGCGCCACCTCCACAGACAGCGCCATATAATCCACACTGCGCCACCTCCACAGACAGCGCCATATAATCCACACTGCGCCCCCTCCACAGACAGCGCCATATAATCCACACTGCGCCACCTCCACAGACAGCGCCATATAATCCACACTGCGCCACCTCCACAGACAGCGCCATATAATCCACACTGCTCCCCCTCCACAGACAGCGCCATATAATCCACACTACGCCCCCTCCACAGACAGCGCCATATAATCCACACTGCGCCACCTCCACAGACAGCGCCATATAATCCACACTGCTCCCCCTCCACAGACAGCACCATATAATCCACACTGCGCCACCTCCATAGACAGCGCCATATAATCCACACTGCGCCACGTCCACAGAAAGCGCCATATAATCCACACTGCGCCCCCTCCACAGACAGCGCCATATAATCCACACTGCGCCCCCTCCACAGACAGCGCCATATAATCCACACTGCGCCACGTCCACAGACAGCGCCATATAATCCACACTGCGCCACGTCCACAGACAGCGCCATATAATCCACACTGCGCCACCTCCACAGACAGCGCCATATAATCCACACTGCTCCCCCTCCACAGACAGCGCCATATAATCCACACTGCGCCACCTCCACAGACAGCGCCATATAATCCACACTGCGCCACCTCCACAGACAGCGCCATATAATCCACACTGCTCCCCCTCCACAGACAGCGCCATATAATCCACACTGCGCCACCTCCATAGACAGCGCCATATAATCCACACTGCGCCACGTCCACAGAAAGCGCCATATAATCCACACTGCGCCCCCTCCACAGACAGCGCCATATAATCCACACTGCGCCCCCTCCACAGACAGCGCCATATAATCCACACTGCGCCACCTCCATAGACAGCGCCATATAATCCACACTGCGCCCCCTCCACAGACAGCGCCATATAATCCACACTGCGCCACCTCCACAGACAGCGCCATATAATCCACACTGCGCCACCTCCACAGACAGCGCCATATAATCCACACTGCGCCACCTCCACAGACAGCGCCATATAATCCACACTGCGCCCCCTCCACAGACAGCGCCATATAATCCACACTGCGCCACCTCCACAGACAGCGCCATATAATCCACACTGCTCCCCCTCCACAGACAGCGCCATATAATCCACACTGCGCCACCTCCACAGACAGCGCCATATAATCCACACTGCTCCCCCTCCACAGACAGCGCCATATAATCCACACTGCGCCACCTCCATAGACAGCGCCATATAATCCACACTGCGCCACCTCCACAGACAGCGCCATATAATCCACACTGCGCCACGTCCACAGACAGCGCCATATAATCCACACTGCGCCACCTCCACAGACAGCGCCATATAATCCACACTGCGCCACCTCCACAGACAGCGCCATATAATCCACACTGCGCCACCTCCACAGACCGCGCCATATAATCCAGACAGCGCCATATAATCCACACTGCGCCCCCTCCTCCACAGACAGCGCCAGATAATCCACACTGCGCCCCCTCCTCCACAGACAGCGCCAGATAAGCGCTGCACCACCTCCTCCACAAACTGCGCCAGATAATCCACACTGCGCCACCTCTTGCACAGACAGCGCCAGATAATCCACCCTGCGCCACCTCCTCCACAGACCGCGCCAGATAATCCACACTGCGCCACCTCCTGCACAGACAGCGCCAGATAATCCACACTGCTCCACCTCCTCCACAAACTGCGCCAGATAATCCACACAGCACCACCTCCTGCACAGACAGCGCCAGATAATCCACACTGCGCCCCCTCCTCCACAGACCGCGCCAGATAATCCACACTGCGCCACCTCCTGCACAGACAGCGCCAGATAATCCACACTGCGCCACCTCCTGCACAGACCGCGCCAGATAATCCACACAGCACCACCTCCTACACAAACTGCGCCAGATAATCCACACAGCACCACCTCCTGCACAGACAGCGCCAGATAATCCACACTGCGCCACCTCCTCCACAGACCGCGCCAGATAATCCACACTGCGCCACCTCCTGCACAGACAGCGCCAGATAATCCACACTGCGCCTCCTCCTCCACAGACCGCGCCAGATAATCCACACTGCGCCACCTCCTGCACAGACAGCGCCAGATAATCCACACTGCGCCACCTCCTCCACAGACAGCGCCAGATAATCCACACTGCGCCACCTCCTGCACAGACAGCGCCAGATAATCCACACTGCGCCCCCTCCTCCACAGACAGCGCCAGATAATCCACACAGCACCACCTCCTGCACAGACAGCGCCAGATAATCCACACTGCTCCACCTCCTACACAGACAGCGCCAGATAATCCACACTGCGCCACCTCCTGCACAGACAGCGCCAGATAATCCACACTGCGCCCCCTCCTCCACAGACAGCGCCAGATAATCCACACAGCACCACCTCCTGCACAGACAGCGCCAGATAATCCACACTGCTCCACCTCCTACACAAACTGCGCCAGATAATCCACACAGCACCACCTCCTGCACAGACAGTGCCAGATAAGCGCTGCACCACCTCCTCCACAAACTGCGCCAGATAATCCACACTGTGCCACCTCCTGCACAGACAGCGCCAGATAATCCACACTGCGCCACCTCCTCCACAAACTGCGCCAGGTAATCCACACTGTGCCACCAACTGCACAGACAGCGCCAGATAATCCACACTGCGCCCCCTCCTCCACAGACAGCACCAGATAATCCACCCTGCGCCACCTCCTGCACAGACAGCGCCAGATAATCCACACTGCGCCCCCTCCTCCACAGACAGCGCCAGATAATCCACACAGCACCACCTCCTCCACAGACAGCGCCAGATAATCCACACAGCACCACCTCCTGCACAGACAGCGCCAGATAAGCGCTGCACCACCTCCTCCACAGACAGCGCCAGATAATCCACACAGCACCACCTCCTGCACAGACAGTGCCAGATAAGCGCTGCACCACCTCCTCCACAAACTGCGCCAGATAATCCACACTGCGCCACCTCCTGCACAGACAGCGCCAGATAAGCGCTGCACCACCTCCTCCACAAACTGCGCCAGATAATCCACACTGCGCCACCTCCTCCACAGACAGCGCCAGATAATCCACACTGCGCCCCCTCCTCCACAGACAGCACCAGATAATCCACCCTGCGCCACCTCCTCCACAGACCGCGCCAGATAATCCACACTGCGCCACATCCTGCACAGACAGCTCCAGATAATCCACACTGCGCCACCTCCTGCACAGACAGCGCCAGATAATCCACACTGTGCCCCCTCCTCCACAGACAGCGCCAGATAATCCACCCTGCGCCACCTCCTCCACAGACAGCGCCAGATAATCCACACTGCTCCACCTCCTGCACAGACAGCGCCAGATAATCCACACTGCTCCACCTCCTGCACAGACCGCGCCAGATAATCCACACTGCGCCACCTCCTGCACAGACAGCGCCAGATAATCCACACTGCGCCCCCTCCTCCACAGACAGCGCCAGATAATCCACACAGCACCACCTCCTGCACAGACAGCGCCAGATAATCCACACTGCTCCACCTCCTACACAAACTGCGCCAGATAATCCACACAGCACCACCTCCTGCACAGACAGTGCCAGATAAGCGCTGCACCACCTCCTCCACAAACTGCGCCAGATAATCCACACTGTGCCACCTCCTGCACAGACAGCGCCAGATAATCCACACTGCGCCACCTCCTCCACAAACTGCGCCAGGTAATCCACACTGTGCCACCTCCTGCACAGACAGCGCCAGATAATCCACACTGCGCCACCTCCTGCACAGACAGCGCCAGATAATCCACACTGCTCCACCTCCTGCACAGACAGCGCCAGATAAGCGCTGCACCACCTCCTCCACAAACTGCGCCAGAGAACGAGCACTGAACCATATACTCCGCACACTGCGCCACATATCAAGCGCTGCACCACCTCCTGCACAGACACCAGATAAGTGCTGCTCCAAACAATAGGAGTTGTTCCACAGACTAACAAATAATCCACACTTTGCTACTGTGGCGCCCCAGGACCTGGTCGCCACAACAGCATTGCCCTCCCAAAGGGTTAATGCTGAGCCTGGAGGTAATTGGGAGATCTATTGGCCAGTAAGTTTAACACCCAACGCAGTTCTCCCTCCGGCCAGCAGAGGGAGCTCTGAACCTGGAATTTCAGGGAGGATTCCTTAAGTCTGGCTGGAGGGAGGAAGTAGTAGTTAGTCTGGAGACAGGAGTGAAAGAGGACAGACGGAGAGTAGTGCTGCCTTGCAGAACTGGGGCCTAGAGCTGGGATAGCTTGGCCCAGTGAAGCAAGAGGTGCAGAGAGGCACAGAAGAGACTCGGACATCGGAGTCTGTGGTTGCCAGGGCATAAAATCAATCCCTGGTAGCTGAATCTGGAGGGCAGGAGAGCTGCAGCCCCCTGGCCCAGAAGCAATCTGAAGGTACAGCTGCATCCCAAGGGCCCGGTGTGGACTCCAGCAGAGAAGCACCAGAGAGGGCCTGCGCAGTCTACCACACAGAAAAAGGGACAAACCACCAGTCCCAGCAGCAAGAGGGCAATTGCTAACCCAAAGTGCAGTGTCCTAAACAGCAAAGAAAGATTAGGGAGTAGGCCTCATACTCAACTGGCCAAAGATCACCCCAGGCACTTCCAGGCCGGCCGGATCATCTTTACCATCTGTGACGGTCTCCCTGGACTAAACTTCTGCCGAGTAAAAGAGGAGAAGGTAAAGAGACTACCGTTTGTGCCTGTTTCTTTCATTGCCTGTCGGCCCTGCACCGTGTTAGTCACACAACACCATAGACTTCCACAAGCACCAACTGTGTCCCGGGGCACCACTCCACCTGTGGGGAGCAGTACCACCATTGCTGCCACTTCATCACCCCGGAGGCCTTACACAGCAGCGGCGGCTTAATAGCCGCATACCACAGGTGGCATCACGAACACAAACTTAAAGTCATCAGCCACATATTCTACTGACACCCACCAGGGCCACGGAGCCGGGCCCAGCCACCACTGACTACCTCCGGACTAGTCCGGCCCGGCACCGGGTGTCCCATAGCCCTGGGGTGGGCGAGTCAATTTTGGCGTCACGAACAGGATTTCGTGCCCGGTCACACCGGGTACTGTGCGCCTGCAGGAATTGTGCTTAAAAGACTGTGTACTGTCTGCAAACTGCCGCCGCCAATAGCCTCGCCGAGCGCAGGAAGAAGGGGGGGCGTGCCTGACAAAGAGCGCGAAGGGAGCGCGCAGGGAGCGCGCCATCAGAGCAGAGCGCTGTTAACCCCGCGCGACCCAGAAGGAAATTTGAAAAGTGAACGGAGCCTGGTAAGGTTCACTAAGGGGGAGGAAGATGTCCGACTCAGAGGGAGAGCAGGTGGCTGCCATCGCCCGAGGCGCCGCAGCACCGGCCGAAGCAATCCCAGTCGCCGTCGCCCCAGCCCCCGCTGTAGCGCCGGTAATGCCGATCACAATGCCGTACATCCCGGGAGCGGAGTGGCTGCCGCAGTACTCCGGGGAGTCCCATACCTTGAGCGACTTCAGAGAAAGCCTGCACAGCTTGTTCCGGGTGTATCCGCTGACTGAGAGCCAGAAGGTGGGCATATTAATGGGGCAGCTAGCCGGCGCAGCCCAGCGTGAAGTGAAGTCCTGGCCTGATACAGATAAAGGGACAGTAACCCAGATATTGGCCAAGCTAAAGAGTACTTTTGACACCCGCACCGCAGCAGAGATAAAGATGAGATTCTTTGGGTGCAAGCAGCGGGCCACAGACAGCATAAGGGACTATGCCTTAAACTTGCAGGAGGCCCTGAAAGCAGTTAAACAGGTGGACCCAGAGAGTGTACGTGAAGAACACAAACTCCTAACTGAGCAGTTCATAGAGGGGCTCCTGTCAGATGCCCACAGGACCCAGCTGCGTATCATGGTCCTGCAGAACCCTGCTCTGGACTTTGCAAAGTTTAAGGACCAGGCCATCCGGGTACTGAGAGAATCTACACCGAATGACCCGGTACCCCTCCGGCCACTTGCTATCATGTACCCTGGGGTGGTGCCTGCAACACGAGCTGCTGCAGGGGCTGAGGCGCAGTCCCTGGATAAGGATCCCACTGCAGAGCTCAGACAGCAGGTCCAGGAGCTGACCAAGACTGTAGCTGCCCTTGCCAAGACCGTGCAGTCTCTACAAGTGACCCCATCGCCTGCAAGAATCGAGTTGGCCTCCAGCCCAGATGACGTCCCATGGATGCGACAGAGGAGGATTCCGCCGACCCGAGGAAAAGACACAGACCGGTATGATTCAACAGGACAACCGATCTGCCGCCGCTGCAGCCAGGCGGGCCACATTGCACGACGCTGTCCTTTAAATGGGCCAAGCCTGGGGCCAGGAGCCAACCCCCAGGTGTAAGGAAGCCCGGCTCAAACCCCAGCCGCAGCAAGTATGTGGGAGGACGACCGGTCCTTCCTATTGTGTTTGATGGGATCCCTTTGAATGCCCTCCTGGATACGGGGTCCCAGGTAACAACCATCCCTTATAAACTGTACAAAAGATATTGGGCTGATTCAGACATTGACCATGGCCCAGATGATGATTTAACAATTGTGGCCAGTAATGGTCAGCCCTTACCTCAAATTGGGTACAAAGAAGTAACCATTAAAGTGGGGTGGGTAGAATTGCCATGTCAGGGGATGATAATTGTAGATATTGATTGCAAAGAATCTGACCCACTGCTAACCATTGGTACAAATGTGATAGAAAATTGTATTGCCGAAGTGATAATTTTGTTGCAACAGGCGTCTGAAACCGCCAGCTCCGGGCAGCAGCGTGCCCTACAGAGGGAGATCAGAGCCCTGATGAGGAGGCAGCAGGTAGAGCTGGCCGGAGGAGAAATTGGCAGTGTGAGGGTAAGTGACCCCCTCCCCATTGCAATACCCCCAAGAAGTGAAATGTTGATTTGGTGTCGGGCAGCAATAGGCCTCAAGGGTCAGGATTACCATGCCTTGGTAGAACCGGTGTATTCAGACAGAAGGCCTGGAGTCCTGGTAGCCAGAGGGGTAGCAGACGTCCGCAAGGGGAGAGTGCCCGTCCGTGTCCTGAATTGTGGGGAGGAGGAGGCCTAATTGCCCCGGTACGCCACTGTAGCAAAACTCTACACTGTCAGCAACAATACCATCAAAGCAGTGGAACCCTTGATCCCGTCCGACCAGGCGGAAGACAATGGCTCCAAGGGGCAGCTGGAAGACTGGTGCCAAAAATTACATGTGGGCACCGACTCCACCCCCTCACACCAAAAGCATGGGGTTTACCGGGTGGTACAGGAGTAAGAGCGGGTCTTCAGCAAACACCCCCTAGATTTTGGGCAGGTGAAAGGGGTTAAACATCAAATCCCCAAGGGTGATCATCATCCCATTAAAGAGAGATACCGCCCTGTACCCCCCGCACAGTATCAGCGTGCCAAAGAAATGTTGCGGGAAATGAAGGAGGCTGGGGTTATCATAGATAGTTGTAGCCCCTGGGCAGCTCCACTAGTGCTCGTAAAGAAAAAAGATGGTACAATGAGAATGTGTGTAGATTACAGGCAAATTAACCGCATTACACATAAAGATGCTTATCCACTGCCCAGAATAGAAGAGTCACTAACAGCCTTAAAAAGTCAGCTAACTATTTCTCCACCTTGGATCTCACCAGTGGGTATTGGCAGGTTCCCGTGGCAGAGGCGGACAAGGAGAAGACTGCATTCACGACACCAATGGGCCTCTGTGAGTTCAACTGTATGCCATTCGGGCTCTGCAACGCCCCAGGGACATTCCAAAGGCTGATGGAGTGCTGCTTGGGCCACCACAACTTTGAAACCGTGCTGTTGTACTTGGATGACGTCATAGTCTACTCCAAGACTTATGAAGACCACCTGAGGCACTTAGCAGAAGTGTTTGAGTCCTTGTCGAAATATGGCCTGAAGATAAAGCCGTCCAAATGTCACCTCTTGAAGCCAAAGGTACAGTACCTGGGTCATGTGGTCAGTGCAGAAGGTGTGGCACCTGATCCGGAGAAAGTCACCGTAATCAAGGACTGGCCAAGACCCACCACGGTAAAGGAGGTGCGGCAGTTCCTTGGGCTGGTGGGCTACTACCGAAGGTTCATTGATGGTTTCACCAAGATAGCAGCGCCCCTTCAAGATCTCCTGGTGGGCCAGCCAAAGCAGGCTAAGAAGCAGAGCCCTCCATATGAATGGAGCAGCCAACTAGAAACATCCTTTGTCCGGCTGAAAGGGGCTCTCACGGAAGAAGAGATTCTGGCCTACCCTGACTACAGCCAGCCGTTTGTACTGTATACAGACGCCAGCAACGTGGGACTGGGAGCAGTTCTGTCCCAGGTGCAGGGAGGCAGAGAGAGGGTGATAGCGTACGCCAGTAGGAAGCTACGGCCCACAGAAAGGAATCCAGAAAACTACAGTTCCTTCAAGCTGGAGTTCCTCGCTATTGTTTGGGCAGTGACTGAACGCTTCAAGCACTATCTGGCATCGGCCAAGTTCACCATCTTCACGGACAACAATCCGTTGACACACCTGGCAACAGCCAAGTTAGGTGCGTTGGAACAGCGATGGATGGCCCGGCTGTCTAACTTTGACTTTACCATCAAGTATCGGGCTGGCAAGAAGAATAACAATGCTGATGCGCTGTCCAGAATGCCTCACTTACCCGAGTCTGGAGAAGACCTGGATGAACTCGAAGAGATAGAGTTACCGGCTTTCCATCACCAAGGTGTTTCCCAGTGTGAGCATGCTGTAGGAATGAAGCGCTCGAGCCAGCACGAAGTCTCGGTCAACCCATTACTCCACCATAATTGGGAAGAGACACAGAACGGTGACCCGGCCGTGCGATTGGTCAAAGAAAAGCTAGCACAAGCTGAGACTCATCTTGGCCCAGATGCTCCAGAAGAAGCCCAGCAGTTGTGGAAGGAGAGGGGACGACTGTTCACCTATCAAGGCAAGCTCTGTAAGAGATATGTCAACTGGCGAACGAATGAACTCGTCTGGCAGATAGTGGTTCCGCAGAGGGATGCTCCAATGGTCCTAGCAGCTTATCATGATAATGCAGGACACTTCGGGTGGAAAAAGTTGGAGACCCTACTCCGTGATCGGTTCAACTGGGTGCACATGAGAAAGACAGTCGAGAAGTGGTGCCGAGACTGTGGTCCGTGTAACCTGAGGCGGAAAGATGATGCTAGCCAGAGGTCTCCCCTACAGCCAATTGTCACGAAGCAGCCCCTGGAGTTGGTGGCCCTGGACCACGTGAAGTTAACACCAAGCCGGTCAGGTTATGTGTACGCCCTCACCATTGTGGACCATTACTCTCGTTTCCTGGTAGTAGTGCCCGTGAAGGACCAGACAGCCAGAACAGCAGCGAGAGCATTTCAGGCCTACTTTTGTCGACCTCACGGTTACCCAGAAAGGGTACTGACTGATCAGGGTCCTGCATTCGAGGCAGAAGTGTTCCAAGAGTTCTGTAACATGTACGGTTGTAAGAAAATCAGAACCACACCGTACCACCCCCAAACCAATGGATTGTGCGAGAAGATGAACCATGTGGTTATTGACATGCTCAAGACTCTACCTTTGGAAGAAAGAAACCAATGGCCAGAAAAGTTACCAGATCTGGTAGACTTGTACAACCATATCCCGGTGAATTCAACCAACTGCAGCCCTGCTTACCTGATGCGAGCCAGACCTGGCAAGTTACCCGTAGACTTAGAGATGGGGACTGTGTCACCTGAGGCGGTTCAGGGAATAGAGGATTGGGATACAGAGCGGCAGCAGCGGTACCGTAAGGTCCAGGAATGCGTAGAGAGGAGCCTGTCTCAAGCAAGAACGAGACAAGAGCAGCATTACAATCAAACAGCCCCAGCAACTCCCTTAGCACCTGGAGAACAAGTCCTCAAGAAGAAGCGGAGGACGCATAAATTGGATGATCAGTAAGAAAACGAGCCCTACACCATTATCTCCTCCAACTTTGACAATAGTAAGGTATGCCTCATAAGCAAGGATGAAGGCAAGACCTATCAAGCAATTTCTCGAGACCGCCTGAAAGCGTGCCCTGAACGGTGCAGAACCCAAAAAGAAGTAGAAGAAGTACAAGGAAGTCCCCAAAGTCAAGAAAAAGAGGAAGAGATGATCCAAACAATCCTTGGAAAATTCCCCAAAACTTGGACCCAAATAAACAATGCCATAGTGGTACCAGTCTTGACGTTCCCGCAGTTGGTCGAGCCAGAAACAGAAGGGGTTCCAGATCCACCTAAAGAACCGGCCGCTCCAACACGAGGTGACACGCCAGCAGTGGAACAGGAGGTTCAACCCCCTGCCAGTGGTGAACCTGTCGTACCCTTGGCGAATCTAAGATCCCATAGGCAACCGACATGTATCCCTGTCAGGGTTAGGCCTACCAATCACACGGGGGGGGGCAGACACTCTAAGTAGTCAGGGACAAACCCCAGAGCTACGCCGGTCCCAACGTAGCACTCGGGGACAGCCCCCTCCAAGGTATAGAACATAGAAAGTAAAATATCTAACAGAATGTAAATAGTTATGTGAAATGTCTGTCATGTTGTGTATAAAATGCTTTTTGTCTTAGGTGACTAAGTAAATGGACAATTGGGCCACTGGACTATGGGTGGCCAACACCTAAATTGTTCATAGTTAGCACCAGTGTGCTCAACACCCCTGAAGAAAAACCCGTCCGGCGTGCATAGAGTGGGGTCATCAATGCTCTGACGCACGCCCAGAGCCTATGTTGGGGGTTTGATCGCGGCGGGTCCCCCATGGAGCAGTGTAATGGACACCCGGCAGGGAGCCACACTGGACTCTTATAGTAATGTTTAAGTTTGTAACGTTCAAGTAATGCGCCTCCCATAATAGGATGAAATGTTCTAACATGTCATGTTTGTTTCTACAGTCCGGGAGTACTGAATTTAACTAAGGGGGAGTGTGGCGCCCCAGGACCTGGTCGCCACAACAGCATTGCCCTCCCAAAGGGTTAATGCTGAGCCTGGAGGTAATTGGGAGATCTATTGGCCAGTAAGTTTAACACCCAACGCAGTTCTCCCTCCGGCCAGCAGAGGGAGCTCTGAACCTGGAATTTCAGGGAGGATTCCTTAAGTCTGGCTGGAGGGAGGAAGTAGTAGTTAGTCTGTAGACAGGAGTGAAAGAGGACAGACGGAGAGTAGTGCTGCCTTGCAGAACTGGGGCCTAGAGCTGGGATAGCTTGGCCCAGTGAAGCAAGAGGTGCAGAGAGGCACAGAAGAGACTCGGACATCGGAGTCTGTGGTTGCCAGGGCATAAAATCCATCCCTGGTAGCTGAATCCGGAGGGCAGGAGAGCTGCAAGCCCCCTGGCCCAGAAGCAATCTGAAGGTACAGCTGCATCCCAAGGGCCCGGTGTGGACTCCAGCAGAGAAGCACCAGAGAGGGCCTGCGCAGTCTACCACACAGAAAAAGGGACAAACCACCAGTCCCAGCAGCAAGAGGGCAATTGCTAACCCAAAGTGCAGTGTCCTAAACAGCAAAGAAAGATTAGGGAGTAGGCCTCATACTCAACTGGCCAAAGATCACCCCAGGCACTTCCAGGCCGGCCGGACCATCTTTACCATCTGTGACGGTCTCCCTGGACTAAACTTCTGCCGAGTAAAAGAGGAGAAGGTAAAGAGACTACCGTTTGTGCCTGTTTCTTTCATTGCCTGTCGGCCCTGCACCGTGTTAGTCACACAACACCATAGACTTCCACAAGCACCAACTGTGTCCCGGGGCACCGCTCCACCTGTGGGGAGCAGTACCACCATTGCTGCCACTTCATCACCCCGGAGGCCTTACACAGCAGCGGCGGCTTAATAGCCGCATACCACAGGTGGCGTCACGAACACAAACTTAAAGTCATCAGCCACATATTCTACTGACACCCACCAGGGCCACGGAGCCGGGCCCAGCCACCACTGACTACCTCCGGACTAGTCCGGCCCGGCACCGGGTGTCCCATAGCCCTGGGGTGGGCGAGTCACTACCTCCTGCACAGACAGCTCCAGATAAGTGCTACGCCAAATCTGAGCTGGCCCACCTCCACCACAGACTGCAGCAGAGAATGAGCGCTGTGCCACCTCCGCCAGACTACGCCAGAGAATGAGCGCTGTGCCACCTCCACCAGACTGCGCCAGAGAATGAGCACTGTGCCACCTCCACCAGACTGCGCCAGAAAATGAGCACTGTGCCACCTCCACCAGACTGCGCCAGAGAATGAGTGCTGTGCCACCTCCACCAGACTGCGCCAGAGAATGAGCGCTGTGCCACCTCCACCAGACTGCGCCAGAGAATGAGCACTGTGCCACCTCCACCAGACTGCGCCAGAGAATGGAGCGCTGGGCCACCTCCACCAGACTGTGCCAGAGAGTGAGCGCTGTGCCACCTCCACCAGACTGCGCCAGAGAATGAGCGCTGTGCCACCTCCGCCAGACTGCGCCAGAGAATGAGCGCTGTGCCACCTCCACCAGACTGCGCCAGAGAATGAGCGCTGTGCCACCTCCACCAGACTGCGCCAGAGAATGAGCGCTATGCCACCTCCAGACTGCGCCAGAGAATGAGCGCTGTGCCACCTCCACCAGACTACGCCAGAGAATGAGCGCTGTGCCACCTCCACCAGACTGCGCCAGAGAATGAGCGCTGTGCCACCTCCTCCACCAGACTGCGCCAGAGAATGAGCGCTGTGCCACCTCCACCAGACTGCGCCAGAGAATGAGCGCTGTGCCACCTCCACCAGACTGCGCCAGAGAATGAGCGCTGTGCCACCTCCACCAGACTGCGCCAGAGAGTGAGCGCTGTGCCACCTCCACCAGACTGTGCCAGCGAGTGAGCGCTGTGCCACCTCCACCAGACTGCGCCAGAGCGAGTGAGCGCTGTGCCACCTCCAGACTGCGCCAGAGAATGAGCGCTGTGCCACCTCCTCCACCAGACTGTGCCAGAGAATGAGCGCTGTGCCACCTCCTCCACCAGACTGCGCCAGAGAATGAGCGCTGTGCCACCTCCTCCACCAGACTGCGCCAGAGAATGAGCGCTGTGCCACCTTCTCCACCAGACTGCGCCAGAGAATGAGCGCTGCGTCACCTCCGCCAGACTGCGCCAGAGAATGAGCAGCGCTGCGCCACCTCCAGAGTGCTCCAGATAACCGCTGCGCCAAACAATCCGCACTGCTCCCCCTCCATATAGTGCGCCAGATACGTGTTGCGCCACCTCCATCACAGACTGTGCCAAATAATCCGCTGTGCGCCACCTCCTCCAGACTGCAGCAGATAAGCGCTGCACCCCCACTTCTACACACTGCTGACAGCACTGTGCCACAGTACACATAAGTCTCTTTCTACACAATTCTGAGTATGTAACTGTCCTCATACTATATTAACTGTACAATCCTATAATACTGCCCCCTACGACTACACCACTATAATCCTATAATACTGCCCCTCACTACTACACCACTATAATCCCATAATACTGTCCCCCACTACTACACCACTATAATAATATAATACTGCCCCCTACGACTACACCACTATAATCCTATAATACTGCCCCTCACTACTACACCACTATAATCCTATAATACTGCCCCTCACTACTACACCACTATAATCCTATAATACTGTCCCTCACTACTACACCACTATAATCCCATAATACTGTCCCCCACTACTACACCACTATAATCCCATAATACTGTCCCCCACTACTACACCACTATAATCCTATAATACTGCCCCCCCAGTACTACACCACTATAATCCTATAATACTTCCCCCACCCCAGTACTACACCACTATAATCCTATAATACTGCCCCTAGTGCTACACCACTATAATCCTATAATACTGCCCCTCACTACTACACCACTATAATCCCATAATACTGTCCCTCACTACTACACCACTATAATCCCATAATACTATCCCCCACTACTACACCACTATAATCATATAATACTGCCCCCAGTGCTACACCACTATAATCCTATAATACTGCCTCCCCCACTGCTACACCACTATAATCCTATAATACTGCCCCCCCACTGCTACACCACTATAATCCTATAATACTGCCCCCCAGTGCTTCACCACTATAATCCTATAATACTGCCCCCCCCCCACTGCTACACCACTATTATCCTATAATTTTGCCCCCACTATAATCCTATAATACTGTGCCCCACTTCTACACCACTATAATCCTATAATACTGCCCCTCACTACTACGATACTATACTCCTGCTCTTCACTACTACAATACTATAATACTGCCCCTCACTACTACACCACTATAATCCTATAATACTGCCCCTCACTACTACACCACTATAATCCTATAATACTGCCCCCAGTACTACACCACTATAATCCTATAATACTGCCCCCAGTACTACACCACTATAATCCTATAATACTGCCCCCAGTACTACACCACTATAATCCTATAATACTGCCCCCAGTACTACACCACTATAATCCTATAATACTGCCCTCACTACTACACCACTATAATCCTATAACACTGCCCCCAGTACTACACCACTATAATCCTATAACACTGCCCCCAGTACTACACCACTATAATCCTATAATACTGCCCCCAGTACTACACCACTATAATCCTATAATACTGCCCCCCCAGTACTACACCACTATAATCCTATAACACTGCCCCCAGTACTACACCACTATAATCCTATAATACTGCCCCCAGTACTACACCACTATAATCCTATAATACTGCCCCTCACTACTGCATCATTCTAATGGTCCTCCTTCCTCGATGCTCTCCTCGGCACTATGCTTGTACATGTTTCCTGCGCTGACATTTGCTTTACCCCGAGATAATATCTGCAGTATGTGCACACAATACCTGAATATTCTGTAATAGATCCAGCTATGTTCTCCAAGGTTTCCTCACTTTCCAGACACCTTGGACAGAGTTGTAGTTGGGCCATTGGATTTTATCTGCCCCATCATTTCCACCCCCAACATCCACTATCATGAGACTTCCATAGACAGATGGACCAAAATCAGTACGTTTGGCAGATACAGTATATATTATATATACATAACATACAGTTAGGTCCAGAAATACGTGGACAGTGACTGAATCTTTGTGATATTGCCCCAAGTTTTGCTTTAAAATTAAACAAATGAGATGCAACTGAAGTTTAGACTTTCAGGTTTAATTAAAGGGGTTGAACAAAAATATCCTGTGAAGCATTTAGGAATTGTAACCATTTTTCAACAAAGCCGCCTCAATCCAGAAGCATCACTCCGATCAGCAGAAAAGAGCCGTGCAGCCATAAAGTCCCCTAGGGGCACTAGAAAAAAAAAATAGACTAAAGTTTTAAAAAAAAAAAAGTAAAAAAAAGCCTAAAGTTCAAATCACCTCATTGAGAGTAAAAAAAAAAATAAATAAAAAAAAATATTTCGTATTGCAGAGTTCAGAAATGCCCAGATCAAAATATCAAATCAATTAATCTGATTGGTAAAGGGTATAACGAGAAATAAAAAAAAATTCCAAAATTATTAATTATAATTATCATCCAAAACAAAATTACGTTTTGTTTTTTTTTGGTCGCCGCAACATTGTATTAAAATGCACCGACAGGTGATCAAACATCACATCTACACAATAGTGGTATAATTAAAAAGGTCAGCTCAAGACGCATAAAATAAGCCATCACTGAGCCCCAGATCCCGAAAAATAAGAATGCTACGGGTCTCGAAAAATAGCAACAAAAGCACAATTTTTTATTTTTAGAAAAACTTCTGATTATTTTTCTTTTTTTTTTTTTTTTTTTTTTACCACTTGGATAAAAGTAACACTATACATGTTTGGTATCTATGAACTTGTTGTGACCTGGGGAATCATAATGCCAGATCAGTTTTACCATATAGTGAACATGGTAAATAAATAAAACAAAATTGTGCAATTTCACCGCACTTGCAATTTTTTTTCCTATTTTTCAGTACAATTGCGTCAATCAAAAGTACAACTTGCCCAGCAAAAATAAGCCCTTATATGGCTATATTGAAGGAAAAATAAAGTTATGGCGACTTGGAAGAAGGGGAGGAAAAAAAATGGAAAATCCTGGGGGTAAGCAGGTGAAATGCAGCTCGATGGCTCCGGTTATTGGCTCGGCCATTGCAGAATATTCCGCTTCTTTGCCTTATAAGCTCTGGTGTTTTGGGTCATTGGACAGCACTTCACAGACAGATGGACAATCAACCTTGCTGCATTTGGTTGAATCTGAGCAGAAAGTCTCACCCTGTACACTTCACAATTCATCCGCCTGCTTCCGTCACATCAATAAACACTAGTGACCCAGTGACATTGGAGGCCTACATACCCGGCCATCACACCACCTCTGCCATGTGTTCGAGGATGTGCTGTGCTTTGGATCAGGAGCCGTTCCAAGCCTTCTCCACACTTTCTTCTTACCATCATTCTGGTACAGAATGTGATCACCACTATGGTCTTCCATAGACATCTAGGCCTTTTTGAGTTCCCAGCTCACGAGTGTCCTTTTTTTTTTTTGCGCAAACTGTTGAATTGGCCGCTCCTATCATTTCTGCTATCTCTGATGGATTTCTTCTTTTTTTCAGCCCAGTGATGGTCTGATTTTCCTCCACTTAGAGCTCCTTTGACCACATGTTGTGGATTCTGTTATGATCTGGTCACAGTGGATGTTCACAAAAATCCTATCAGCAGAAAAACACAAAAGTAGTTGGAACCTGAGCTGACCGCGATCCCCTGTCAGACCACACTAGAGGTAGCCGTGGAGCATTCCTAAACAAACCTATATGCCTCGTCACAGATAACAATGAGGAAACCTATCTTGCCTCAGAGTAGTCCCCAAAGGAATATGAAGTCCCCAACATATAAAGCCAATGGTGATGTAAAAAAAACAAACAATACACAGATAGTGTGCTAATCTATATTTCCTAATTCGAACCTCCCACTCCCGCATCCAAGACTTCTTCCGAGCTACACCAATCCTCTGGAACGCTCTACCCCAAGAAGTTAGGACGAATCACAACTTACTCAGCTTCAGACGCACCCTAAAAACGCATCTTTTTAGGGCGGCCTCTCACACTCCCTAAACAAATCAAACTCACACAGTCCCTCTACAACTTCTCACAACATAACCCCACGTCAAACTCCATGGCACCCAAATGCATCTCAAGGTTCAGGCCAATTGGTCCAGGAAGGCATTATCTATCCCCCCACTTCCTTGAGATGGCTGGATTGTCATTGTAAATAAGCACTTGTACCTTGCCGCCCGCCCCCCACCCCCATATCTCATTGTAGATTGTAAGCTCTCACGAGCAGGGTTGTCTTTTTTCCCCTCTAAATATTGTACTTTCTATAACTGTTACTTGTTTGTATATGATCCTCCTGAATTGTAAAGCGCTGCGGAATATGTTGGCGCTATAGAAATAAAGATTATTATTATTATTATTATTATTAAAGGCGAGGCCCAACTTCCGAGATACAACAGGAAAGGAAAGAAAACTAATTGCGGTCAGTGCAAAACCCTGCTAAAAATACCAGTCTCCTGATATACAAAACCCTGGGACCACACGGTCTCTTCACCACTATATCAGGTACTCTCGTAAATAATTGGAGAAACAAAATACCAAAAAAAAAAAAAAAAAAAAGCCCCACAAGAAATACAAAAGTGCAAATCAAGTAGAACAGGGAGAATTTCCCTTTTCTTGCAGTGGGGCTTACAGAGAAGGAACCCCCATGCTCAACACAGAAAGACAATTCCTCTCCTGCAAGAAAAAAGACTAAGCAAAATGAAAAGAAACACAAACACCCTTAGGTGTGGATCAGGCAATAAAAGCAAAGAACTTGCAACTTATCTGGAATGGTACAGGCACAGGATAAATGGAAGGACAAATGTGACGCCCTGAACTATTCGGGTCGTCACAGGGTTCTGCACAACCTGCCCTCCCCATGCAGGGCTCAAACTCCCATGGCTTTGGGTCCCTATTCTGCAGTACTGCCTCCACCAGCATTCACAAATCCTAGATACACCTTGCACCACACCCTGTCAGGCACACCAGTGGGCTGCTTAAGCTGGAATAGGGCCGCCCACCCAGGGGTTAGACAAAGAGGTGGGAGGTGTCAGTTCAGTGGAGTAGTAACCCTCAAGCTGTGAGGAGCTCTGAGGAAGCTGGGAGTTGTAGCTCCCAGGGGAGAAGTAGACTAGGTCACAGACGATGGTCTGGACTTAGATGAGTCGGACCCCCGGTCACAGGGGATTGAGGCTAGGTGCCTGGAACCAGTCAATTAGGACGGTCATCAGCCTGGTTATATCACCGGTCTGGGACCGAAGGCATGTCGGGGTACACTGACCCTAGTTCGGGGAAAAGCTTCAGGTGACCCGGCAATTAACCTGCAAAGGACAGGGCCTTTATGGACTGTTCCCACGAAGCTCAGAGATCGGGGCCACAAGCGCAACGAGGGGGATAGGGCTTTCCAAACATGCGGCCCACTGAAATCCCAAGCGTGAGCTCGTGAGAGCAGGCTCCTTCACTTAGCCACAGTGGGGAGCGGAGCCTGGAAAGCTCCAAGCTACCGGGCCACAACGGACAATCTAAATTTTGTACCAGGAGGCAGGTTACGGACCACCAGGCAGTGCTGCAGGGGACGGGAGCCGGACGAGCTCCCCTCAGGAGACAGCAGCAGTCAGAGACTTGGTTTACCCTTTTGTCAGCCTCTGCTTCATTGCTGAGTGAGTACCTGACTGACCCCTGCACTGCACCCTCGCATCACCATCCAGAGTCCCGGGGCGTACCCCTAACCGTGGAGGGTAAGGTCATCCTGCTGCCCCACTCCATCACCCCGGGTACTCCCAACGGCAGCGGCGGTACTCCCAATTACCGTACACCATGGGTGGCGTCACAAACTATATCTGTCCCCTGTAAATAGTCCCCCTATTTCATTTGTGTGGCCCCTAGCCCCCGGGGCCGGAGATCTTAGAGCCATGAGCAAATCACCACCCCCAGATCCGAGCGGTTCGATCTGCTGCAGGGGCGGCACACAAACTCCAAGCCAATTCAGAGACTGAGAAAAACATCTATCACCGGCCCCAGCCAGCAGACACTGCACTTCTATATAGCCCAGGCTGATCTACAATTGGGCTTCCCAAACTCCCAATTAACTCCCACACCTGTTGAGTCACAGTCAGCTTCACACCCCCGTCCTGACCACCAGAAGGAGCTCCAAACCATCACCCCCCTCGGATGACATTCACCACAGGATTCACAGTAACAGCATCAAAATGCAAATGCCAAACCTAGAATCAGCTCTAGACCTTTTATCTGCTTGATGGATTAAAGTGGCAATAGCTCATGCAACCCATTAAAGAGCTTTGAAATGATTTTCCAGCTACATATTAAACAGTTGTAATTCCTAAACCCTCACTCCAATTAGTTTGTGAATACCTTCAAATTAAAGCAAAGTCTATGCACTTTAATCCAAAATTGATTATATAACTGAATCTTGAATATATCTTGGTTAACCGCTAATATGCCGAAACCTGTCACCATCCAAATGTTTATGGACTGAACGGTATCCAACATGTGCGGACAGTGTGCTATTTGTTCGCCTGCACGTCGTAAAATTGAACTTCTCAAAGACTGACAAATCAAGTGTTTGCCCATCTTGACCATTGCAATATCGTACGAATTCCCAGCATATTAGTTTCTCGGACTGCACAACATATGGAAACATTTAGGTTGTGCTAATGCTGCAGTGTTACAGTGAGCTTCTGTAGGAAAATAAAGCAAATCAGGGGTATGCATTTCTGTCCTTTGGACAGCAGAGAGTACTGTACACAAAATTCTTTAAATAGAGACTACTCCTTTAACATTTTAACCCATTCACCACTTGGCAATTTTCCATTTTTCGTTTTTTTTTCCTCCCCTTTTCCAAGAGCCATAACTTTTTGTATTTTTTCAGTCAACATAGCCGTATAAGAGCTTCTTTTTTTGCGGGATGAGTTATATTTTTGAATGACTATTAATCTTACCATATAATGTACTAGAAATTAATTCCAAGTGTGGTGAAATTGCAAAAAAAAAAAAAAAAGGCAAATCCACATTTTTATTTCTTTTGTTTACCATGTTTACTCTGTACAGTCCCTGAGAGAAGTTCTGTAGCTTATCCATGTTATGTAAATAAAAGCTTATAACCTGACTTTAAATTCATCCATTGGTTTTATAAATTACTCTTTTGAAGGCTGAAACCCTCCCAAATTTGGTTTAGGTTATGAAAATAAAGTTGCTGCAAAGCTGAAATATTGATCATTTAATGAACACAGAAAGGTCAGATTTTTGCAAGACAAAAGTTTTGTCGCCCACAGAAAGTAATGTGAAATTCAACCAAATAATTAACTTCTAATACAAAGATATGTTGCATAACATTGGTGAATGAAGTTATGGTGCTATTAGAGCCATATTTAATATTTTGTGCGACTTCCATGAGCTTGAAGGACGGCATCCATGCGGTTCAACAATGATTCATACAATTTATTGATGAAGTCATCAGGAATAGCAAAGAATGCAGTCTTACATGTCTCCCAGAGTTCATCTAGATTCTTTGGTTTTGTCTTCCAAGCTTCCTCTTTCATCCTACCCCAAACATGCTCAATGATGTTCATGTCTGGTGACTGGGCTGGCCAGTCCTTGAGCACCTTGATCATCTTTGGCAGGAGGAACTCTGTTGTAGAGATGGATGTATGAGATAGAGCACCATCCTGCTGCAGAATTTGACCCCTTTTATGATTGGTAATGTAAGAGGTAGCTAATACTTCTTGATATTTTAGAATATTGATATTGCCTTCCACCTTGTAAATGTTTTGCACACCCCCATACTGAATGTAATCTCAGACCATGAGCTTTCCACCACCAAACTTAACTGTTTTCTGGATCCATACGGGCTCTAGTAGGTCTCCTGCAGTATTTGCAGCGGCTGTGGTGTAATTCAACTGAAGATTCATAAGAGAAATCCACCTTCTGCCCCTTTTCCAGCATCCATCTGTTTAGCAGGCTGTGGAACTTTGCAAATGCCACACTTTTTTTTTTACTTGCCTTTTGTTTAGTGCTGGCTTCTGGGCACTGATTCGACCATGGAGGCCATTTCAAGACAGAATCCTACAAACTGTTCTAGTTGACACAGGGACTTGAGGTGACCAGGCCTTTTGGAGCTCTGCTGCAGTGGAAGAGGGACTGGCTTTGGATTTTCTAACCAAGAAATGTTCCTCCTGAGCAGTTGTCTTGCGGGGTCTGCCAGACCTGGGCTTGTCAAAAACATCTCCAGTCTCTTCATATTTTTTTTTTTTATTCTTTGTACTTGACGCTGAGACACATTAAAAGGAGCCAGCCACCTCTGCAGTGAATCTTGGCTTCAGCCTCTTGATAAATCAAGGCTTTGGTAGCAGGGTGCATTTTTGGCATGTTGCCAGAGGTCAAGTTGCAGTTCAACTGTAGGTCTGGGATGCTGGATTTCTTTTTATACACACCCACTAATTACCCGATAATTTAGTGAGCACAGGTGAGGATGTAAACTAGGACTGGGTGCATTATATGACAAGGCGACAAAACTTTTGTCTTGCCAAAATCTGACCTGTGTTCATTAAATGATCAATATTTCAGCTTTGCAGCAACTTTCTTTTCATAACCTAAACCAAATTTGGGAGGGTTTCAGCTTTCTAAAGAGTAATTTATAAAACCAATGGATGAATTTAATGTCAGGTTATAAGCTTTTCTTTACTTAACATTGATAAGCGATAGACCGTCTGTCAGGGACTGTAGTAATACTGACCTGGCAGAATGATTCTCTAGGTCAGTACAAGTAAATGGATGCCAAACCTGTATAGTTTCTTTAATTCGTAAAATAAAAAAATACAGAAATTTGTAAAAAAAAATAAAAATTTTAAATTCCTCTTTTAATGCCTTTTCTGAAACCTTTTCTTTTTTTTTCCATAATCTGGGGCCGAGTGACTGCTTATTTGTTGCGTCCTGAGTAGCCTTTTAATTCTACCATTTTTGGGTAGATGCAATGTTTTGATCACCTCTTACTGCAGTTTATTTTAATGTTGCGGAGGCAAAAAAAAAAACAAAAAAAAACCCAAAACAATTGTCTTTTTGAATTTTTTTTTCCCATTACACAATTTACCTACCAGTGGATTTTAGATTTTGATAGAGTTGACATTTCTGAACACCAAAAGGTGTATTTTTTCCCCTAATTGTTTCATTTTCAGCGGGGCAAAAAAGGGGATGATTTGAACTTATATTTTTTTTTTATTACACACATTTTATTGTATTTACTAGTCCCCTTAGGGGATTTTAAGTTGCGTTTGTCCGATCACTTCTGCTATACCGAGCAAGACATCAGCACTGTACAGCAGAAATCACATCACGATCTATGAATGTCACTCCCAGTCTGCATTCACAGGAAGATCATAATGACAGACATCAGGTCACTAACACGACACTATCATGTCAAGGGGCTACCGATGGGAGCGGTGAATGGTGTGCTCCCCACCAGCAAATGTTACATCCTGATTAGAGATGAGCGGTGTTCGAATCAAACTGTTCGCCAATCTCAAATTCGACCTGTTTTTGGCGATGTTCGAGTCATTAGATGAACACGAACAATTCAAGTTCGACAGTTCGAGGTTATGTTCGATAACAGTTCGATCACCAAAAGCGTAACTGGCTTTTCACAGTAAGGCTAGTTTCACACTTGCGTTGGACGGGATCCGTAGCATTGCGTTGTGTGACACATGCAACGGATGCGTTGCATATAGTGGCACAACGGATGCTACGGATCGTACAAAATAACGCAATCCGCTATAGGTTTTTTTTCCTTGACTTTACACATCTGAGCATGCGCAGTTGTGTAAAGACGGATGCGTTAACGGAATCAGTCAAATGACGCATTCTAACGGAATCCGCCACCATAGGTGTCCATTATAAAAACAACGGATTCCTGCAGGTTGCGTTTTTTTGACACTCTGCCAAGCGCAGAGAAACGTTACATGCTGCGTTCCATCCGCCCGACGCAGCATCAAAATAACGCCGCTGCATCGTCCAGCGGATGCAACGCAGACACTTGCGTTACAGTGCGTCGTCCATACAAGTCTATGGAGAATAGCGCAGTGCGTTAACGGACTGCGCTATTCTCCATAGTGACGGAATGCGCTGAACGCAAGTGTGAAACTAGTCTAATACTGTCACTCAATGTTAATACAGTGGAACCTTGGTTAACGAGAACAATCCGTTCTGGGAGTGTGCTTGTAAACCAAGTTACTCGTTCAGCAAAGCAAGATTTCCCATAGTGAATCATTGCAATGCAGACAATTCCTTCCACAACTTGTTAAATGTCCCATCCTGGTCCCCTATTGTGCCATTCCACACATGTACACGCGCACACACACACACACGCTCCCCTTACCTTACGTTCCATCGCAGGCCTCCTGGGACTTTCAGTTCACCGGTACAGGATGTGTATCGGTTAACCACGCGACCGATGCCCCGGAACTTCCGCTGCCAGCGAGCTGACGTCAAAGGCAGGAGCCGCTTGCCTCTGTTTGGCCAGCGCGCTGCCTTTGAGTAGCGTCTGACAGAGGAAGTTCCTCCCTCGTCGCGATGGTTACCCGATACACGTAGTTCGCCACTACAGGATGTGTATCGAGTAACAATCGCGTCAAGGGAGGAACTTCAACTATCAGACGCTACTCAAGGGCAGCGCGCTGGCCAATCAGAGGCAAGCGGCTCCTGCCTTTAACGTCAGCGCGCTGGCAGCGGAAGCTCCAGGGCATCGGTCGCATGGTTACTCGATACACATCCTGTACCGATGAACTACAAGTCCCAGGAGGCCGGCGATGGAAAGGAAGGCACGGTGAGCATGATATGCGTGTGTGTGTGCATTCGAGTTTGTGCATGTTTGTATGTGTTTGCCTGCCATTGTTTTCAATGGTGTTCGAAAGTGCTCAACTAACGTTCGTCGAACACACCCGCCAATCGAAGGACCGAACACTAGGGTGGTGGCTCATCTCTAATCCTGATGTCAAATCACCAGTTAGATTCAACTGGATAACAGCAGTGAGCGGATCTCTGATCCACCTGTTAGAGGTACACGATCACATCAGCAGACATGTGCAGGGAAAGATGCGGGCTCAAGTGTGCGAGCCTGCATCCAAGGCAGAGAGACGGCTGATGACGTACTAGTGCGTCCAAAGTCATGAAGGGGTTAAACATTGATTTTTAAAGGAAGGAGAGGGGCTCCCTAAAGTAAAATACAAGATAATTGCAAAAAGAACCTGCTGCTCTTTATACATCACTATGTCGTTACACTGAACCAAACATTACATAAGGCACAATCACCCCATTAGGACACATAGTCATTGCAAAAGACCAAATGTTTTATTGCAACTCAAGTGTCTTCCAATAATTGAATTAGCCCGGGTCCTTACTTCCAGTGCACAATAAATGTTTTTCCTCTGCAATAAAAGCAACAGTGGTTATAGAGATCTACACATGGGGAAAATATATATAGCGGGATGTTAGCATAAAAAAAAAACAGTGTACAAGTTTCCATCAGCTGTTATTCCACCAGTAGAGGGCGCTCATTCTGTATGGAGTTCAGTAAGAGCGGTGTACATCTCTATGACATGGGCGCCCCCTAGGGCTGACGCGAACTGTATAGTTTAATGATGAAATTCCTCGTGAAGGGGAAGCAGTGGATTTGGTGTCCATCAGAAAAACAGCCATGACCACATAGCCTGGTGGCACTATATAGATTAAGCAGAATGACCATATAGATAAAATTTCCCACCCTAAACTATTTATACTAACCTCTGCCCCATCCGGCGTGGGCTTGTGTGGTGCAGGTCATACATTTCTGCAGGCCTTTCATCACTGTTGCTTCTGGCAAACCATAACCAATCCACAGTGAAGA
>NC_134363.1:144208554-144258554 GCF_048569485.1 Anomaloglossus baeobatrachus | reverse complement strand
TCCGCCCCCATGCTTCTATTGGCCGCCTGCCATCGCTGTGATGCCGCACGACCCACCCCCTTAGGAAGGAGGCGGGTCGCCGGCCAGAGCAACGTCGCAGGGCAGGTAAGTGCGTGTGAAGCTGCCGTAGCGATAATGTTCTCTACGGCAGCTATCACAAGATATCGCAGCTGCGACGGGGCGGGGACTATCGCGCTCGGCATCGCTACCATCGGCTTGCGATGTCATAGTGTGCAAAGTACCCCTAAATCTTTAACTGATGCAAACTTTGGCCACGGGTTGTAATGGAAAGAAGACGACTCTCGACATTATTCCACTTCTATGAATGGGTGTAACAAAATGATACTAAACAGTGTTGAATAACTCATAATACAGACCTGCAAAAACTGAGGTCCATCCACACAGCTTGCAATACCAAGAAAATTTGCTTGGTTTTGGACACTTTAAAGCCACTTAAATTGGGCCACCGTTTGTCATTTTTCAGCATCATCGCCAGGGAAGTCTTCCATTGAATACCAAAAACAGGAAGCATGTATAAATCTATGAAAATAAGGCAGCACACGACTAGCATTAATGCTTATGAGGTGGTAATAGTCTGCGACATGCAACCTGGGACCACAAGACAAATAGTGTTGGACACATCTTGACAATCATGGTTGCTCACTACACATACCCATCATCCCTGAATGCAACAGAGGTATCTGCCTCCCTGTGTATCCCCTAATCTTATTCCCAGTGGTGTGTGCGGACTGGCAATGGAGACACAGATCACATTATTTCATGGCAAAAAATTTACAGAACATTTATTAAACCCATAATAACATCCATGTAGTTTACAAAAAATGTGCAGAATATATTCAGAACAAAGAGAATAAAAATTGCATATAACAATTGCAGTAGAAAAAGAAAAAAAAATGAAAAAAAACCCATGTACGTTGTCACAGCTTCGATGTTCCCTATACGGGCTGATCAGAACTGATTCTTTTATCTTCATATTGTGGGGGTGGGGTTATAGGTTCAATCTTTTGTGTTTCCACTATTTTGGTCTGACCCGGAAGGTTCAGTCTAAATTCTTTCAGGTGAAGTTTGTCAGATTTGATTCTTCTGATGTTTAAAGGCTTTTTCCCTTTCCCGGAGCGAGAGTTTGTCCTCTGCGATTGCTCCGGTTTTGCGCAGGAGGTATTGGGTCTAGTGGGGGTGGACTCATCGAGTTCAGTCAATGATTCGTAGGACGGGAGGGAAACGCTCATCCTCCCACCATGGCGGTCAGTCTCCGCTGCTTCTGGGGCGCTGTACCCAATCCTCATCACTTCCTCATAGCTGGGAGCAGAATAGTGGGGGGCGTCCACTTCTTCTTGACTATAAAACATAAAAAAAAAAAGGCTTAAATAAATAAATATACAAGTTTCATATATCCTCTTACAAGTATACTACACGTCTGATCCGGTGGTGGACCCAACAGTGGTATCAGCCATGGCACTATAGACTCACAAAATAGTTCTTTAGCAATTACAAAATAAAAATAAAAAATAAAAAAAAACACACAAATCATACCCTTGAATTGATAATCTTTTCATAACCCCCCCCCAAAAAACAGTACAATGAAAAAAAGAACAATGCTTGTAATATGCCACTTTCTCCACATATCAGTCACTTCTTTCCTTCCCCCCTCATCCCTGGCACTGATCGTTCACTTTGAATGCACCTAAAGGAAATCTGTCAGGTGATTTTCTAGTACAGTACTAATATATATCTTTAAAATAGGGCTAAGGGGTACTTCTCACATAGCGAGATCGCTGCCGAGTCACGTTTTTTGTGAGGCAGCAGTGACCTCATTAGCGATCTCTGACACTGAGCAGCGATCTGGCCCCTGCAGGGAGATCGCTGCTCGTTACACACAGTGCTGGTTCATTTTTTGGACGTTGCTCTCCCGCTGTGAAGCACACATCGCTGTGTGTGACAGCAAGAGAGCAACGATCTGAATGTGCAGGCAGCAGGGAGCCGGCTTCTGACAGCTGGGGACGCTTGTAACTAAGGTAAATATCGGGTAACCAAGCGAAAGGCTTTGCTTGGTTACCCGATGTTTACCTTGGTTACTAGCGTCCGCCGCTCTCAGGCTGCCAGTGCCTGCTCCTTGCACACATAGCCGGAGACCACATCGGGTAAATAAGCAAAAGGGTTTGCTTATTAACCCAATGAGTACTCTGGCTAGGAGTGCAGGGAGCCAGCGCTAAGCAGTGCGCGCTGGTAACCAAGGTAAATATCGGGTAGCCAAGTTTGGTTACCCGATATTTACCTTAGTTACCAAGCACAGCATCGCTTCCACACGTGGCTGGGGGCTGGTCACTGGTGAGATTTGCCTGATTGACAGCTCACCAGCGACCATGTAGCGACGCACCAGCAATCCTGACCAGGTCAGATCACTGGTGGGATCGCTGGAGCGTCGCTAAAGTGTGACGGTACCCTAAAGCAGACCTTTTAGAATCAGTAAGTTTTATTGCTCTACCTTATCCTGTCATCTTGCTGTAAGCTTCATAGAATTCAGTGTCTCCTACTGGCTAGTCAAGTGTATGGAAATACAAATTTGCATATTCACTGCTCCCCCTCCCACCTCTCAGTGCATTTACTATCACTGCTGAGAGTCGGGAGGGAGTATGGGTGAGGGGCAGCGGTGCAAATCCAGTTCAGATGTACCATCACAGAAATGGGAGGGGGGAGCAGGGCATATGCAGTCAATTAGAGACAGATGGTAATGCAGAGTAGATACTAAAGCATACAGAAGGGAAAACTGGAAAAAGATAAAAATGTATATGAAATGGACAGAAATTGTAGTACTTCGGTACACATGACTGCTCATGGCAGAAATTAACAGTGGCCCACTGAGTGAGCCTTGCAAAACCAACCACACTTATTTAATTCCCCCGATAGGTCATCAATGTCTGATCGGCTGGGGTCCGACACGCCACACCCCCAACAATCAGCTGATTTCTGTTCCGGCGGCGACAGCAGCAGGCGGACGGAAATGCTCAGTCCTGGAGTTGCTCAGTCTCCTGCTAGCGGCCAGATACTGCACATCCTCCTCCCATATTAATCAATAGGAGACGGATGTGCAGTACCTGGCCGCTATCAGAAGACTGAGCAGCGCCGGAACAGAGCATTTCCGGCCACCTGCTGCCGCCGGCGGGACCGTGATTGGCTGATCTGCGGGGGTTCGGTCTGACAGACATGGGTGACCTATCCTAAAGATAGGCCATCAAAGTAGTGGACAACCCTTTTAAAGTCTGTTACCCAGGGGACCCATTGATATGGAAGGAGCTGTAGACCAAAAGCGATTAAAAATATTTTTAAAGAATTATTGCAGAAAGTAATTAAAAGGATGTTGATCAGGCTTGGGACAAGAGTCAGAAGTCACTATGAAACTAGAGACCGTGGAATCATGACCAGCGTCCGATGGTCACGATTCCCAGTTATTCCAGGTGTGAGCGGTCATGTGAAGACTAGACGTGCTCAGCTGCTCTCAATAGAAGTCAATGGAGATAATTCAAGTAAGACTAGTCGGCACATGACCATAAATATGCAAATCATATACATTTTGTCTTAAGTTTAGACAATCGCTTTAATTTTAGACTTACAATGAAATATAATTATGTGAAGGTTGGCATAGCTTATGACTCGCCCAACCCAGGGCTATGGGACACCCGGTGCCGGGCCGGACTAGTCAGGGGATAGTCAGTGGTGGCAGGGCCCGACTCAGTGACCCTGGCGGAAGTCAATTAATATGGCTGCAGTGTTGGGGGTGATTAAAGTTTGTATTCGTGACGCCACCTGTGGTTTGCGGCTATTAAGCCGCCGCTGCTGTATGAGGCCTCCGGGGTGATGGAACGGCAGCAATGGTGGTACTGCTCCCCACAGGTGGAGCGGGACCCCGGGGCAACAGTTGGTGCTTGTAAGTGTTGATGTAGTGCCGGCGGAATAACTGAGGCAACTCCAGAGGGTACAATTTCAAGGTGTTTACTCACAGTTCCTGGTAGGTGCACACTGGTGCCTCTGGACTGCTGAGACCCACTGTGTCAGGGACCTTCGCCGATCCTGGGTAGATCTGGGGGCAAAAGCCGGTACACCCCTCTATTGTGTCTCTTTCTCAGTCGTCTTCTAAGCCTCGCCTTTTATGGATGGACCTGGCATGGCCTCAAATACAGACTCCAGGCCGGGGGCTCTCCTAGTGGGTATTCTACCCCCTTTCCAGAGGTTCTGCTGTGGGCTGTGGCCCTGGGCGCTTGCAGCCACCCGGGACCTCGGTTTTTGCCTTTGGAACGGATTTCGCGTCCTCCAGCTTCTAAGGACCGTCCCCTGTGTGCGGCCTGATCCCTCCACCTGTTGACTTCGTGGAACAGGCCACAGGCTTGAAAGCTGTCTGTGGCCCTGGAATCCCTTCTGTTCTCTACTTGGTGTCACCTGGACCTACTGGGTCCCAGGATCTTCACCAGGAAGCGTCGCTTTCTTCTTCTTGCTCCTGACTGACTAGAGCTCTTTCCTACTGTCTTTCCTTCTCCTCTGCCTCCCGCAGACCTCACACTCCTTCCTTCTCGCTCTTCTCTACCTCAGACTGCCTAAACTCTGACCTTCCTTACTACTCTGCTCTCGGGTGGCTCCTCCCACCTTCCCCGTTGCTAAGCTACCACCCTATGGGAGCAGGGATGGGTCTTACGGCCCCTCCCAGCATGCAGCATGGGAGGGTTGCTGCCACTGTCCCTGGTCCCTGTGTGTACCTAACAATGGTGTTGTGCAAATTTGCCTGTGGACCGGCGTTCACCCCTTTCCTTACCCAGGATGGGACATCACACCGCTGGATGGGGTGCAATGTTCCTGTGGCGACGGAAGCCTCAGGGGCGCCACACTTATAAGATGTCTCTGCAATGTGCACTATGACCCAGACTAGATGCCTTCCCAATAGACCTTCTAGGCACTGCAGACTAGTAACTGGGTTCAGAGCTTCAGATCACCATGTGCAGGACGTGACCGGAGACTAAGACATGCAGCTTTCGATATATATTTTTTTCACTCCCGGCTTTGTTAAAAACCATAAGAGGAGGCCACGTTATCAGCCAGAACATACTGCTCACCTCCGAGGTGACCTCATATTCCCCGCTTGGAGTATTTTATACATGCTGACCTAATTGTCAGACGAAAGAATGAAGGGCGCAGAAAGTAAGAGCGCCAAGAACAACCCGACCAGACTATCCATTATTTATAAACCACTTATTCTCTTCTACTCTGACATTTAGTTTTTTTCAGTAACTAAAGATGAAAAATTAAAAAGGGGTTGTTCGGATACAGGAAAAAAAAAAAATCATTGTCAAGTGCAGCACTCTCATACTGTGCATGTCAATTCATCAAAGTTTTTAAAATCTCTAATAGGAACTTTCATTAGGATGAGAATCTATCCTGGCTATAATGATCATATCAGCTTCAGTGTATCTGGGCTTGTTCTGATATCACAGTAAGTATAGATTTGTACTCCTTTATAGTTAATGATGGGTTTCTATTCAATGACTGCAAACAGAAAATAGTACATAAAGGCAAATTACTTTAGAATGTATAAAAATTAAAAGCAAAGAAATTTTGCATATCGTAAACATTACATTTTGATCCTTGTGTATTAGGTTGGGGCTATGTGGCACCCCTGAGGCTCTGGTCGCCACAGGGTACTGCACCTTAATTAAGGTGCGGTATCTATCCTGGGTAAGGAGAGGGTTAATCATCGTTGTTCCACAAACACACACACACTACATACAGCTTAGGAGCCTTCACACAAGGTGGGATGGCTCAGGGTAGGCAGGGGGGGGGTGGTCATAACGGTCATGGGACTTCCCGGTCACTGAAGCCAGCCACCTGGGGGGGTGGGTTCCACTTGGAGTAGAAATAGGCACAACACACACACACACACACACACACACACACACACCGTTAGGACCATAGTTCTGACAAGACAAGGGCTTGGAGCGGGAGCTCAGCCGGGGTACCCAACTGCGGAGGTGGACACCCTAGAAATAGGACTAACTACTTCTCTCTCAAAACACCGGTGGTGACCCATTACCGGACCTGGGCTTGACCAGAGCCCATCATAAGCAGTGACCAGTGTGACAGGGCTGGAAGCTGAAGTGAGTAAACTACACCCTGAACCCACAGAGACTGTGTTAGCTCATCCTTACCGGCGATGCTGCCCAGCGCATAGGCACCAACGCCATTGCAACCACTTACAACACTCTTCATCCACCCAGGGCCCGCTTCGCCTGTGGGGAGCAAAACCATCTCGGCTGCCATAACACCTGCCCTGGCGAGGAACCCAGCAGCGGGCTACTCCCTGGCCGCATACCACAGATGGCGTCACGACAAACATTTCCCAAATACCCCGATCCCCCAACATTTACTGTACGCCTCGGGGCAACGGAACCAGGCAAGGCCACCCCATGACATCGCCTGACCCGACCCGAAACGGCCCGGCGATGAGTAAGTTAACAGCCTGCCACATAGGGAGTTACAGCTACACAGTGACTTTGGGTTAAGATAATATGGTGCTGCTACAACACAGCATAAAACCGTAATTGTGAGCGAACAAAAGGTATGACCGTGTAGATACACTGTAGAAGGTGGGCTTGTCCTGTACCGGTTATGTCATGTACTGTGCGTTATATTAAGTACTGATTGAATATGTTATGCTGCTAGCTGGCTGCAGGTTCCAGATACAGTATAGCGAGACTGTTACCAAAGGCGCCACCTAGTGGTTGGGCCGAGATAGCGGCAGAATTAAAGCTAGAATTAAAGGGAAAGTGAACGATGTGGAAAAGAGGATGGTTGGGAGGTTTCGAGAGGAGGAGCCAGTGTAGAATATCTTTTAAGTGTGAAAAGATGTGGCCTCTGTGCTAGAGCCAGTCAGAGAACCCTAACATAACCTCGAGAGGTCCAGAGCCTACGGCTCACCCTGGTGGGCTTAGAGTCATCTGGCTAGAGAGCCATTGGGGCCCAGAATGGGACAAAGATGAGCTGCGTTAGGGGGAAGGAGACAGACCCCGGAGCTTGAGGACGAAATCAAAGACAAAAACCGGGACAGGTTGAGGAGCCATTCCCCACACAGAGGAAGGAAGGAGAGGAAGATCATGTCTGTCATCACAGTGTAAAGAGTAAAAGTGAACTTTCTGGTTGGCCGAGTGAGCTCTGGTGTTGCGTGTGTTATGGTTTACGACAATGACTGCCAGCGAGGTGACAGATGCCAGCCTGGAGAACCCAATAAGTGTCATGCACCCCATTCGAGTCTCATCCACACACAAGGTCTCCTTAGCGAGCTAGGGCTGGAAGAATCACTATACGTAGAAGCCCTACCAGAACAGGCCCATCTACCACGTCAGAAAATTCCAGTATTCTCAAAAGGGCACATGGCATATGTGGCGCCCTGGACTAGCCAGGTCGTCACAGGTACTACAACATACACCCCCACCCGACAGGCACATCAGCCAGACACAAAATCCTTGTTGCCTCCCTCCAGGGGCTGATGTCCACACCAGGTGGGGTGGAGCCAGGCGGTTGGCCCCACCCACTGAGGAGTACACAGTCCTGGAGGCAGGAAAAGGAAGGGAGTTCAGTTGAGTTCAGTTAGGGAAGTGAAGGAGTGAAGTAGTAGTGGAGGAGTAAACCGACGGTATCCGGGTGTGTGGCCTGGGCACTAAGAGCAAGGTTGGCAGACAGTGGTGGCAGTCTGCAGGAGAGGCAGATCAACGAAGAACCGTAGGACCGGGGACGGGCGGTGGCCCGCCGGTACCGAACCGGGGAGCGAAGTGAAGCCAGCACACACAGGCAGGGCCTGCGGACCCCGACCAGGCTTGGAGTCGCCATTAGAGGTCAAATGACCGGAACCCCAGGGGTTTCCTAACAGCCAAGACCCGGTTGAAGGCAACCGTCCGACCAGCAAGAGGAAATACAGCTACCGCCACAGCTAGAGTTCCAAGGGCCAGAGCCTGCGGGCAAAAGGGCTCCTCTGGCACATATATACGCTGGGGAGCGGGTTACCGGTGGGAATCCATCGGGACCGAACATACACAACGGTGCAGGGAAAGGCAGCCACCACTAACCGTCCAGGAGAGACCACAGCAGCCGGCTGCGGGACCCGTCCATCCAGCAGTTTGGTTAACCAGAGACTTTGCGTACATTTGTGGCTGAGTGAGTACAACCGTGCCATCTGGCACCGCGCTGCGCAGTCCAGGCGACCCTGCACCTTGCCAACCCTGCCTCCCCGGCATCTCCCCGGGCCCCGGGACCACCAACCCCTACCCACGGAGGGGGAAAACAACATCCCAGCTGCTCCCTGCCATCGCTCCCGGGATCCCCGTCACCAGCAGCGGTGGTGCCCAACCTCACCACAACCCATGGGTGGCGTCACGGACCAAATCCAGAAACCAAACTACCCCCTTTCACTCACGGGCGAGGAGCGCCGCTCGAGTCTCCGGATCCGGCCCACCGCTCGAGCCACTGGGCAGCCATCGCAGCAGCGCCGGACCCAAGCGTTAGCGAGCGCAGCGGCATCCTTCCCCGCCCGCGACACATACACAGAGAGTCCCCATCATAGACCTAGAGGAGGAGGTTACACCTCATGGATAAACATATTGGGGACATACCTTTTGAAGCAGATGGGAGAAAAATTCTAAAAACACCAGCTCAATAGCCCAGCATCACACTAGCCCCAAAGTGCTGCTGCCATCAGGTCTCATTGATAAATTAGACCCCTCTAAATATTCAAACTCAAAAATTAAAAAACAAAAAACAGAATTCCTATGATCCAATGGTCAGATCCCTGCATCTGCGAGAGGCTCGTACAGAATGGGAGCGTTCCAGATTACTACATCACAGCTTTCCTTGCAGCGAGAAAACCATTAATGGTGTCGGACATTCCAATATGAATTCCAGTTGTCACAAACTCAGTGGAGTGCATCGATGCCGGAGCTGAAAGAAGCGGATTTACATACATCCCATAACATAGACCAGCAGCAACAGAAAGTCTGAGGTCCCCGAGCATCTCCGAATGCGCTCCCCATGGGTAGTGCCCAGATACCTACAATCACTAAAAATAGAAACAGCCGATGACATTCTAAATCAATTGACCGCTGCAGACAATCACAAGTTCTGCAACAGAAAATAAAGGTGAAATCATGGCTTCCTTACAGGTACCAAATCACCAGAGCGACTATGCTGGATACAAAAGGGTCAGGTGAATTCAGGCCAATTGGATGGATTTATTTTGAAGCCATCAATGTCCAGGGTCAAGTTTTTATAAAGGCTGGAAGACCCCTTTAAGTAGAAGTCATTACATGGCACTACTTACATTAGAATAAGCAGACAATGTAATCACGGTATGTGCAGAGTTCTCCAAAGTGGGAGACATTCTTTGCATTCTTCCCTCTGGCCATCAAAGAAGGGGCCTGAACAGGTTTTTTTATTTTTATTTTATTTAGATGTTGTACATGTTTTTCTTCTATGTCCGATAAAAAAGCCTTTGGGTAGGAGATTTTTTTTTTTTTTTTTTTTACTATATTTTCTAGAGCATGTTGTCCACTTTTTGGGGCAAAAATAGTTTTGCATATGGGTTTCAAATGTTGCACCATTTACCTTCTATAGCCTCAGTGTTGCACTATTACTAGCTGCAGAATATGTTAAAAGGGAATCTGTCAGCACTTTTTTGGTATTTATTCTGAGGGCAGCATAATGTGAGGGTGGAGACCCTGCTTCCAGCGATGTGTCACTTAGTAGGCCGTGTGCTGTACTTTCAATACAATCAATCAGCAGGAGATTATCACTACAGGACTGGTTGTCATGTGAATCCCGCCAGACCAGCTAATCTGTGTAGACCCGCCTACACCACTGATTGGCAGCTTACTAACAAGTAACAGGAATCTGACTGTGTGGGCGGGGTTATACATTCTCAGCACTGCTACATGTACAGCAGAGAAAACAAGGATTTTAGCAAAACTGCACCACACAGTTCAATGAGGCTGCTTTCACACATCCGGTTTTCGCAGTCAGGCACAATCCGGTGCTTTGCAGAAAAAGCAGATCCAGCGTCTGCTGCAACCGTATCCACTTTTTTCCACCTAGACTTGCATTAGTGCCGAATTGTGCCGCATGGCTCTGTGTTCTATCCGGTTTTCGCCAGATCCAGAAAAATTTCCTTGTGATGAAACATTTTTTGTCCCCGGCAAAAAAACGCATCACGCCGGACCGGTGCGTTTTACAATGAAAGCCTATGGGCGCCAGATCCGTCTTACTGTGGCATATAACGCATTACAGCGACAGATTTCGTTTTTTTTTTTTTGCTACGGAGCAGGATCTGTAGCACAACGGATCCGTCCAAAAACTGAAATAACATTGAAAAACGTGTGGGCGTCACGGTGGCTCAGTGGTTAGCACTGCAGTCTTGCAGCGCTGGGGTCCTGGGTTCAAATCCCACTAAGGACTAGAGATGAGCGATGTTCGAGGTTCACCAATTTCATGTTCGAGTGATTCTGGGAGGTGTTCGAGTCGTTCGACGAACTCGAACGATTTGGTAAAAGTTCGGTAGTTTGAGTTACGTTCGAGAACGGTTCGATCAACAAAAAGCCTAGCTAATTACTAGCTGGCTTTTCACTGTAATAGTGTGAGTCACTGATGTGTGCGCGCTATAGCCATACAGTGCAATCTACATCGTGCTTTAGAGATTAGGGACTACTTGTAATTTCAGCCCTTTTCAGGGCTACATTACAGCCATTCATAGGCATTGTTGCTAGGCAGGTCCGTGCCAACGCTGTGCAGGGCTTTAGCTAACAGCGTCTGGCTACATAAGCTCAGGCAAATCCTTGGGGCATTCTTTCATTGGCAGGGATAGAAACTGAGGCTTCCTTTGCTGTCCTGCTACCTACAGCACCTCTGCATTCTACACACCTGCCCATGTTTGCTACGCTATTTTAATAGCAAACAGTGCTGACACTTTGTGGCATACTAAAAGTGTCTGGGATACTAACTTAGTGTTCCTCTGGTGCCAAGCAAGGTCCACTACCTCTGCATTCTACAAACCTGCCCATTTTTGCTACGCTATTTTTATAGCAAACAGTGCTGCCAGTTTAAGGGCCATAGTTGCATTGTCAGGGATAGTCAGTGTTGGTTCCTCAGCTGTCAAAGCTAGACCACCTCTGCAATCTAGGCCACCGCTCCATTTTTGCTATGACATTTTAAGTGTCCAATCTGGTCACAAACAAAATGAGTGGAAAAAGGACAGATGCTGGTGGAAAGGGCAACAGGCGTGTTGGAAAGGGAAAAAAACGTGTGTCCGTGGGGGAGGTGGTAAAGCTACAGTAACATCTGCTGAAGAAAGGCCATCTTCAAGTAAGAGGTCTACTACTTTCCGTGGACAATCCGATGTGTTCCCTTTTTTTTACGGAACCAAACTACTGTAACAAAAAGGTAGATGATGCGCGCACACAAAAAAAAAAAAAAAAACAAAAAAGAAAGAAGAAAAAAGAAGATGCTTGAATGGATCTCAAGTGCTCCAACAAGTGGCCTCTCCTCCACCTCAACTTCCACATCCAAAAAACAACAGTCCTCTGAGTTGTTACCCCAATCGCACTTGCTTTCTCCCAGCTCTGAAGTCTCCACCCGCCCTTCAAAGTATGGTGTAACAGATGGCTGAGTCTGCAGAGCTGTTCAGTCACACTATAGGCTGGGAATCAGAGGTCTGCTCCCAAGCTACAGTGAGTACAGACCAGGATATGGTCTGCAGTGATGCCCAGAAGCTTGGTGAGTCTGATTCAGGCTCTGATGACCAAGTTCCTGAGCATAATGTAGACCCTCATTTACAAACTGTAACACCTCTTGGTGGAGACAATGAGTAATAAACTGATGACGATGAGACTCAGATACCTGATTGGAATGACAACTTAACTATTCAGTCAGGGCAGGAAGAGGTTAGGTCTGATGGCGAGGGAAGTGCAAACAACGGTTGATGATGAAGTTCTAGATCCCACTTACTGTCAACCCACAGTCAGGCACTCGAGGTGGTCAGCAGAGGCGGTGGAGGAGGATGAGACTGACGACGAGGTTAGCTTGCGCCTTCCTGGACAGAGACGGAGTAATGGAAACACGTCAACAACTGCATCCTCAGTCACAACTTTGCCTCTGAGGACAAGTCGGGGTGGCTCTGCAGGTCACATGGGCTCTAATAGTTGCATTGCCTGGTCCTTTTTTGACATCGCAAAGGATCACCCAACTCATGTAATCTGTAAGATTTGTTGCCAATCTGTAAGTAGAGGCCAAAAACTCACTAGTTTGACTGCTTCGTCCATGAACCGTCATATGAATAACAAGCATAAGTCCCAGTGGGAAGCTCACTGTGCTGCAATGCGGCCTAGCAGAGCGGGCCAACCACAGTCTGCCCCTTCAACTGCATCCGCACGCTCTTCATCCTCTATGACTGTGGGGACAGCTGTCACATGTTTTTCTACGCAGATCTTCCACCTCTTTAACCACAACAGGCAGTTTGCTTGGCAGGTCATCATCAGTTGTTTTTGGAGGGGAAACCGGTGCGGTTGTAGAGCTCTCTCAGACAACGAGAGCACCAACTTTGGATGAAGGCAATATAATGTCTCCGCCTGCACTTTCCTCACAGACCAGCAGTTTTCCAGGGACACCCTACTCCACACAGTCTCCGCACAGCAGCCAGATCTCGGTCCCTCAGATGTGGACAATTAAAAGGCCATTTCCTCCGAGCCATGACAAAGCTAAGAGGTTGACTTTCACCCTCTGCAAGCTGTTGGCTACAGAAATGCTGCCTTTCCGCCTGGTGGACACAGAGGATTTTCGAGACCTTATGTCCGTCACAGTGCCCTAGTACCAGATGCCCAGTCGCCACTACTTCTCCAAGAAAGGCGTGCCTGTGCTACACCAGCATGTCGCACACATCACCGCTTCCTTGAGAAACTGTGTGTGTGACAGGGTGCATTTCACCACCGATACTTGGACCAGTAAGCATGGACAGGGGCGTTACATGTCGCTGACTGGGCACTGGGTAACTATGGTGCGAGATGGAAGCGGGTCTGCTGTACAAGTCTTGCCGTCCCCACGACTTGTGCGTCAATCCTCTATGTATAAGTTCCTCCACTGCTTCTGCCTCCTCAAACTCGTCTGGGTCCTCCACCTTCGCCCCAAGCCTGCCTGGTCAGGCCACCCGCGTTTTAACTGCGCACAAGGAATCCCGCACACCTCCTTACTATGCTGGCAGCAGAGCGCAACGGCATCAGGCGGTCTTTACGTTGAAATGTCTGGGAAATAAGTCACACAGCTGAGGAGTTGTGGTCAGCTCTGGAGAGCGAGTTTAGTAAATGGCTGTCTCCACTCAACCTGCAGCCAGGGAAGGCCGTGTGCGACAGTGCTGCAAACCTGGGTGCGGCCCTACGCTGGGGCAAGGTGACACACGTACCTTGTATGGCTCACGTGTTGAACCTCGTTGTCTAGCAATTTTTAACCCACTATTCCAACCTAGATGGGCTTCTGCACAGGGCATGGTCACTCTCTGCTCACTTGCGCTGTTCAACCGGCGCAGCTGACCGACTTGCATCGCTCCAGAAGTCTTTCGGCCTGCCGGTTCATCGCCTGAAATGCGATGTGCCAACACGTTGGAATTCGACTCTCCACATGTTGCAGCGACTGTGGCAGCACCGCCGAGCCCTGGTGCAATACGTCATGACGTATAGCCTGGGCCAACGAGATTCAGAGGTGGGGCAGATCATGCTGCTGGAGTGGTCTCAGATCAAGGACCTATGCACCCTTCTGCACAGTTTCAACCTGGCGACGAATATGTTTAGCGCTGACTGCCATTATCAGCATGACAATTCCAGTCATTTACATGCTGGAGCACACGCTAAACAGTATTCGGAGTCAGGGGTGGGACAAGAGGAAGGGGAGGAAGTACGGGAGGATTCATATGTGGAAGGGCTACCAAGATCTGCAAGGTCCAGACGTTCTGCATCACCAAGGCAGCAGGCATGTGACGGTGGGGGAGAGGGATTAACAAGGGCGCATGGTAGCAGCCAAACTGTTGAGGAAGGTGCAGGAGAACATAAAGAAATGGAGGACGAACTGGTGATGGGCATGGAAAACTCAGCAGATGAGGGAGACCTTTGAAATTTCGGTAGTTCGAGGTTGGGAGGGGGATGTCAGAAGAAGGAAGCACGGTTATCACCTCGCCGCCACAAACACAGCAAGGACTTGGTCCGCATGGCTGCGCAAGACACATGAGCGCCTTCTTGCTGCACTACCTACAACATGACCCTTGCATTGTCCGAATTAGAAGTGGTGATGACTACTGGCTTGCCACACTATTAGATCCCCGGTACAAGTCCAAATTTGGCGAAATAATTCCAGCCATAGAGAGGGACGCACGGATGCAGGAATATCAGCAGAAGCTGTTACTCGATCTTAGTTCGGCTTTTACACCAAACAACCGTGCAGGTGCAGGGAGTGAATTTCCTAGTTGTAACTTGCCAAACATGGGACGGTCTCGTCATCAACAGTCTACCTGTACCAGTAGCACCATATCTGGTGCTGGTAACAGCAATTTTATGGAATCTTTTCATAATTTTTTTAGACAATCCAATGCAAGGCCACCAGAGACAACAAGTCTGACACACAGTCAACGGCTGGAGAGGATGATACAGGAGTATCTACAATTGAACATCGATGCCATGACTTTGCAACTTGAGCCTTGCTCATTTTGGGCTTCAATTCTTGAAAAATGGCCAGAGCTCTCCAATTACGCCTTGGAGATTTTGTCGAGTCCAGCTGCCAGCGTTGTCTCTGAACGTGTCTTCAGTGCTGCTGGGTGTGTGCTGACAGATAAGCGCACGCGTCTGTCCAGTGACAATGTGGACAGACTGACGTTCATCAAGATGAACAAGTCATGGATCCGCAAGGACTTTACTACCCCTGTGTCATCCTGGGGAGAGTAAAGGCTGCCGTATTTTGGAATGTGCTTGATGCAAATCAACCTGTCAAGTTTGCAACTGGGGGACAAGTGCTGCCACTGAAGGGGTGTCTGTGGCCCAATTTTTGGGAAAAAGGGAGACTCTGGTTGGAGTCCCCTTGCTGTGTTTTACATGATTTTAGAAGGGCATGCCATGCCTATATCTGTGTCTCCTCCTCTTTTTACTTGTCCTGCTCTTGTTTTCGCATGAGTATATGTCCTTGTCACTTTTCCATGTGTTTGTGTTTCCCTCCCATTGTTTTCAATGGGGTTCGAGTGGTTCGTCGAACGGAGCCTCCGATCGAGGAACCGAACTCGAACGCCAGGGGGGTGGGCTCTACTAAGGACACCATCTGCAAGGAGTTTGTATGTTCTCCCCATGTTTGCGTGGGTTTCCTCCGGGTACTCCAGTTTCCTCTCTCACTCTAAAAACATACTCACGGGGAACCTAGATTGTGAGCCCCAATGGGGACAGTGTTGCTGATGTATGTGAAGTGCTATAGAATTAACAGCGCTATATAAAATGATTATTATTATTATTATTATTATGCAAGTGATCTGTTTTTTTCGCCTGATCTGTTGCATCAGTTTTTACATCGGATTGTGCCTGACAGCAAAAACCGGATGTGTGAAAGTAGTTTAAGTGACATCGCTGGAATCAAGGTCTCTGGCCCCACATAATGCTGCTCTCCGATTCCGTATCAAAACATGCCGACAGATTACCTTTAACAGAGAGCCCAGTGATCCCGACATCAGTTCTGACAGAGAATTTGTAACTTTAATCAGCTAAGAGAAGCTTAAAAAACAAAACAAAAAAAAAAAAAAAACAAACAAAAACAAACAACAACAACATGTTGCGCCAGTGGCTTCATCTGTGCCATGTATGAGCGCCATTCATTCGAACAATCCAAACAGCTTCAAGGCAGAGTTTACAAGTTTTATTGGCAAGAGCTTGTAAGCACTGCTCATGTTCAGCCACTGCTGATTGATTGTAGTGGTGGCTGGTAACTTAGGGAACAAAGTTGTAAATCATAAAATAAAAACAACCAAAAAAAAAAAAAAAAAAAAAAAAGCTCACCCGGAGAACAGTGAACATCGATAAGTAGTAATACATTTCAAACTTGCTTGTTTCTACAAACTAATTACAATTGTGCCTATGCAAGAACTTGGGAATAACCCTTTTAGGTCCATAAAGTTCACAGATAGACTATGGCAGATACACGCAGCTGAGAAATTGATGGCCTATCCTTAGGATACCTCATCAATAATACCTGATCAGTGGGGATCAGACACCCAGCACCCCTTCTGATCAGTTGTTCCCAGTACCGGCAGCGGCCAGAACTAGTCAGTTGTGGAGCTGCACAGCTCTGTTCACAGAATGGTGGCCGTGGCTGGGTGCTGGATATCTGTAGGGAGTGGATGTGCAGTACCCGGGAAGCTTCCGCTATTCCATTGATGTAGCTGTGCAGCTCCACAACAGAGTAGCTCCGGATGCCAGCGGTACTGGGAACAGCTTATTCGTGGGGGTGCAATGACATCAGACACCCCTGCCGAACACGGATGATCAATACTAAGGATAGGTCATCAATGTCAAACTAAATTATCCGATAAAGACAAAATTAGCATTTTGCCTTTCCACCAGTTGATTGGCTGCACGTTTACATGGGCTGATTATCAGGAATGAATATTTCTAATAACGCTTATTTGCCAATTATCCACCCATGCAAATCGACCTTTAAACCCGCATAGAAAAGGTAATAAAAAGCAATTTCCGCTCTGTTGAAATTAATGTTGGCCCTTTCATGGCTCATAAAAGAAAAAAAAAAAAAACCCAATTTTTCGGGGAAAAGTTATGAAATTTCCAGATCAGTATTAAAGAGAAAAGAAAAAAAAAAAAGGAAAGAATATGAAATATATATTATATATATATTATATATATATATATATATATATATATATATATATATATATAAAATATGAAAAGAGAATGAAAACAGGTGTTCCCATGCTGGTACTAACCTGACTTCCAACTGAACTGGCAGCATCTACCAATGTAAACAGGTGCGTATCTGTACGTGATATGAAGTATATGGGACAAAAAGTAACAGTCGCACACTGCAAAACCACAAAAATACTTTACCTAATAAAATATTTTTTGGAGCCATTTAGAATGTTAAAATGGCCATTGTAATACCTACCAGCCCAGCACCCCTTCACAGCACCCTCCTTTGCTGGGTCCTACTTTAAACTGCATCTTTTCTGGGCTTTAAAAAACCTACAAGATCAGCAGGTTAACATGTGACGCCCTGGCAAAACCAGGTAGTCACACACAGGCCCCCGCATAACACCTTCCCTCACCTAGGTTACATAAAGCCGACCTGAAACCCTAATCACCCCCCCTCAGGGCAAGACAGGCACACCAGTGGGCAGGACCAGGTGGTTAGGAAACGCCCACCTAGGTGTCTAGACAGCCCAGGGCGGGAAAGCAAGCAGTGAAGTTTTGTAGTTCAAGTTGAGAGGAGTGTGGGCTGGAGCTAGGTGTAGCTCCAGCAGAGGAGAAGTTTAAACTTTAACGGTGCCAGGGTCGGAGCCCTGGGTACCTTGGCTAGGTAGCAGATGGTGGTCTCAGTCAGCAGGAGACGGGAAGAAGGCTCGGCAGATCCGACGAGGACCGGAGCAGATGTGTAGCCCGCTGGTACCGACACGGAGAACTGACCGGAAACAGTGCACAGAGGGGGTACTCTGACCCCGAGGCCAGGACCGGGACCAACTGCCTAGCTAATCAACCAATTGAGGGCAGGATTACAGGTCCTGTCCCAACCAAAGTCCCAAAAGCAGACAACCACCCACAGAGAGGGATAGGGCAACCGCCAGGGCCCATAGATCCCACGAGTCAGCGTCAGCGGGCACGGCTCCTCAGGCACACAGATGACCGAGAGCGGACTACCGAGTTCCAAACCAGGCAGCCCACAATACACAAAAACAGTGCAGAGGAAGCAACGTCGATCACCAGGCCGGGTGGAGACCAGAGTACAACCGGCCGCGGCGGCCGGCCACCATCACCTTGGTTTACCAAAAGACTCGTGTGATTCATTTACTTGAGTAACCAAACATCCCCTGCTCTGTCCAGGCGCGCATGCTCCTGCCATCGCCACACCCTGCACAGAGACACTGGGCCCCGGGGCAACCATCCCTACCCACGGAGGGGTTAACATCCGGCTGCCATTACATCTCCCCCGGGCATCCCACAACAGCAGCAGTGGTGTCCCACTTCACCACACACCGTGGGTGGCGTCACGAACCAAATATGGTAAAGGCCGTACAACTACGTCCCCCTTTTCATTCGGCGTGTCCGCGTGACCCCCGGGTCCGGAGGATCCCTCAAGCCACATAGCGGGTCCGGATCAGAGCAGCGCCGGCTGCTGGCATGGGGCGGCACAAACACAAAGGGCTAATGAAGCTGCCAGGGGCTAGAGTGCAAATCCAGCAAACAGAGCATCACTCCCTATTACATACAATATATACTGAAATATTGAAATATGATATTGTGACGCCCTGGACTAGCCAGGTAGTCACAGACACATCACCACACACACCCCTTCCCCGCACAGGTGACAACAGTCACACTAAAATCCTTGTTGCCACCCTCCAGGGTCTGATGTCCACACCAGGTGGAGCGGAGCCAGGCGGTTGACTCCGCCCACTGAGGAGTTCACAGGCCTGGAGGCGGGAAAGAACAGTCAGTCAGTCAGTAAGTCAGTGGAGTGGAGCTGAAGAGTGAGGAGGGAAGGTCAAGGGCAGACCTGGGACCAGGCCTGCCACGGACTGTTAAGGTGTCTGGGTCAGAGCCCAGGCACCTCCAGCAAGGTCGGCAGATGGTGGTGGCTGTCTGCAGGAGTTTGTGTACGGTCGGTGGAACTGAAGGACCGGGGTCGTGCGGTGGCCCGCCGGTACTGAACCGGGGAGCAGATTGGAGCCAAGCACCAGGCAGGGTACTCAGACCCCGACTAGGCTAGAAGTCGCCCTGGTAGTCAAATTTACTGATTGCGGTCTGGACCTCAGGGGTTCATTACCACCCAAGTCCCGATTGACGGCAACAGCCCAACCATCCCGGATAAGTGCCACCGCCAAAGGCAAGAGATCCAAAAGGCCAGCGCTTGCGGGCAAACTGGCTCCTACGACACTTACACGCTGGGTAGCGGACTACCAGTGTCCAGGCACAGGAGTCATTCACAACATAACATCGGTGCAAGGGGAACGACAGCCGCCACCAACCCGTCCAGGGAGAACTGATTCGCCCACCCCAGGGCTATGGGACACCCGGTGCCGGGCCGGACTAGTCCGGGGGTTGTCAGTGGTGGCGGGGCCCGACTCCATGACCCTGGCGGGAGTCAATTAATATGGCTTCAGTGGGGGTGCTTAAAGTTTATAGTCGTGACGCCACCTGTGGTTTGCGGCTATTAAGCCGCCGCTGCTGTATGGGGCCTCTGGGGCTGGTGGAATGGCAGCTTGGATGGTCCTGCTCCCCACAGGTGGAGCAGTGCCCCGGGGCAACTGTTGGTGCTTATTACAGTCTATGCAATGATGGAATGCAGTGCAGATGAAATACCAGAGGCAACACCAAGGGTGCAGTTTCAAGTTGTTTACTCACAATTCCTGGTTTATGACGCACTGTGCCTTTGGACGGCTGGAACCCCCTGTCAGGGACCTCCGCTGATCCCGGGTAGATCTGGGGGTAAAAGCCGGTACACCCTTCTATTGTGTTCCTCTCTTCAGCTGTCTTCTAAGCCTTGCCTTTGCTGGATGAACCTGGCTTGGCCTCCACTACAGCCTCCGGATAAGGGGCTAGCCTAGCTGGAACTTCACCCTCTTCCCAGAGGTTCTGCAGTGGTCTGTGGCCCTGGGTGCTTGCAGCCACCCTGGACCTCGGTTTTCACTTTTGGAATGGACTTCTCTTCCTCCAGTTTCTAGGGACCGTCCCCTGTCTGCAGCTTGATCCCGCCACCTGATCTTCCTGTGGAGCAGGCCCTGTGCTTGAAAGCCATTCAGTGGCCCTGGAATCCCTTCTGTATTTCTCGGTTGTGGTGTCACCTGGACCTAACTGGGTCCCAGGGTCTTCACCAGGAAGCGTCACTTTCTATTTCTTGCTCCTGACTGACTAGAGCACTACTCTTACTCCTCTCAGCTCTCCTCCTTACTCTCATTTCTCACTCTAACTTCAACTTCAGACTGACTACACTTGACCTTCCTCTTTCTACTCTACTCTCGGCTGGCTATTCCCACCCACCCAGTTGCTAGGCCCCACCCAATGGGAAAAGGGATGGGTCTTATGCCCCCCAATCATACAGCATGGGGGTGGCTGCCACTATCCCCGGACCCAAAATATGCCTAACAATGGGTGTAGTGCAGATTTGCCTGTGGACCGGCGTTTACTCCTTTCCTTACCCAGGATGGGACATCACACCTCTGGCTGGGGTGAAATGTTCCTGTGGCGACGGAAGCCTCAGGGGCGCCACAGACCACCACAGCCGGCTGTGGGCCCCGTCCATTCTACCGTTTGGTTTACCAGAGACTCCGTTATCTTGTGTCAGAGTGAGCACACCAGTGCTGTCAGGCACCGCACCGCGACCCTGCACCCCAGTCCTCACCTTCCCGCAGGCCCCCGGGACCATCGCCCCCTGCCCACGGAGGGGTTAACACCGAGCTGCATAACACCGTCCCCGGGAGGCCTAGTCAACGGCAGCGATGGTGTCCACCATACAATCACCACAACCCATGGGTGGCGTCATGAACTTTACCAATTCCACCAAACAATTACCCAAACCCCTGCGTGCACCGCCACTACTCCTTTCAGAGCGACGTGACCCCCAGGTCCGTGAGAGGCTTGAGCCACCACCCGCAGTACACGAGCACGGAACAGAGCGGCTCGGCGGCCGCAGCCACGGGGCGGTGCAATATATGATATATTTTGTGTCCACCTGCTGATCTTGTGTAGGGTTTTTTTTTTTTAAAGCCCAGAAAGATGCAGTTTAGAGTAGGACCCAGCAAAGGATGGTGCCATGAAGGGGCGCTGGGCTAATATTACAATGGCCATTTTAATATTTTAAATACCTCCAAAAAATATTTTATTAGGTAGAGTATTTTTGTGGTTTTGCAGTGTGCGACTGTTCCTTTTTTCCAGATATCTATCTATCCTCATTTAAGTGGCTTCCAAACGCCAGTTTTTTTTCTCCTAGACTATTTGTCTTCAGCTTCATCGATATCAGATTGTATTCATTTGGGAGTACAGATGATGGCAGTGATCAGTTAGCACCTGTGTCTCTAACTTTGGGGATCAGCTGCTGCAGGAGACTGGTGTAGTGCCCTTCACTGCCATTATGTGTACTCCAAAAGAAACTATTCTGAATCAATGGAGCTGAAGCAAAGTAAGGTTTTGGAAGGCACTCACATTTTTTTTGTTTTGTTTTTTTTATAATAAAAAAAAAAAACCCACAGGATTAAGCAAAACCTCCTAATTGAAAATCACTTTTTTTTTTTTAAAGTTGCATAAAAAAAAATAAAAATATTTATTATTCTTGGTCACCCAGCGTAATGGGTACAATTACATTTATTTACTGGGAATAGGAGACTCCTTGGCTTAAGATCAGACAGCATCGGACAGCAGGGGGCAGCGTTATTGATCTGTAGCACTAAGCTGGGAGTACTTGCATTTAGCGTGAGGTCTGTCGCTTTCTGGTCATTTCTTCCCTCTATTCAGGGATGAAGAAAAGCTGCAATTCCATCTGCAAGACTCCATCACAATAGCACAGAACTCAATGGGTCTGTGGGTGATTATGTGCTGGAGTTATCCGGTGCAATGTGAGGCACGGATCAGGGAGACAAAACCATCTCCTTTTATTAAGAAATACAAAAGGAAGAGTCAGGATACAAATTAAATGGCCGATCATCTCCGTGCTAATAGAATCTGCTGCCGCTCATCCCCATTACTTTACTACAGTGTACTCCAGGCTGCTCCTTGAAGAGTCTCATGAGTACAGATCTGCAAACTTAATAGAAAGGGCTTTTACCCAGAAAATGTAAAACATTCAGGATAAGAAGATAGGGGGCTGCCATAGACTGGAGCGCAACACCTAAAATCAGCCGAGTACAAATATGCAGCTGTATGGGGTGAGGATTTAATTAAACCACCACTCTAGCAATTTATTTTTTTAGCAGTGGATTGGCCCTTTAAATCTAACCCCACCGGTCACATACTCCTCTTCCGCAGGCTTTTCCTTTTACAGATGATGCTCAGGTCCCGCTGCGCCATCATGGAACTGTAACTTCTGACTGGCCAGAAGTTACTTCACAAGTGCTCAATGCATCTCTAGGAGAGCCAGAACAAGACTCCCATAGACTTGTATGGAGTTGTGGCTTCTGACGTACTCCACGAAACACTGGAGCAGCCGTCAGGTAAGTTGTCAGAGATCAACCAAAGCGGTGGCAACAGAAGGTGAATATATGATAGGGGATATGGGAACAACAACAATGCTGGAGTGGTGCTTAAAGATTTTGGAAGGGTCTTTAAATTTTTGCCCATTCATCTAGAAGAGTATTTGTAAGGTCAGACACTGATGTTGGGAGAGGCCGGACTCTCTTCTCCAATTCATTTCAAAGATGTTGGATGGGGTTGAGGTCTGGGCTCTGTGTGGCCGGTCATATTCTTCCCTTGGCCAGGACTTTATGGACCTTATGCATTAGGCAGAGTCTAGGGGGAACAGAAAAGGTACTTTCCCCCCACAAAAGTTAAAATCTAAAATTGTCCATAATGCTGAACCATGAAGTTTTCCTTTTGTAGAACTAAGGGGCTGGAGGTAGACCCCTGGACAAACAAGCCCATCGCTTTTTTCCTCTTTCACCATACAATACAGTGTCCACCCATATCCTGTCCACCGCCTTAACTTGAGAACAGAGGCAGCTATAGGCATAGAAGGGGTGTCTAGGTATAGTAAAGCAGCCATGTGCTACGCAATTAACCCACCTATAGCGCCACCTGGTGGAAAACAACGGAGTTAACATTTTTATCTCGAAAACGGAACGAGATACAGAAAAAAAAGTGAATTAAAAAAAAAACTGTAGGGCATCATCAATTCAATACGAATCGACACCTTGCAGGCAGTGTTTGTGCTTTACAGCTCTACATCCAGCACTCGGCATTGTGCTTGGTGATTTACAGCTCCATGCAGCTGCTCGGCCATTAAGCTCCCGGCGGGCGCAGTGTTTGTGCTGAGGTTACCAGAGGAGGTCTGGATTCTGCAATTATGGAGTAAGCCGAGAGTTTGTGACTTTTCTGCCCTCTGCTTTTCAGCACTCGGACAACCCGCTCTGTGACGTTACGGGGTCTCCACTTTGTGGCCGAGTTACTGCGGGTCTTTCCACTTCTTAATATCACTCACAGGTGAAGGAGAAGAATTATATGGGGGGGGGGAATGTAATGAACGGACTGGTTGCATCAGTGGCTCCTATTACAGGGCTGCACTGGTATCAGTGAGCTCCCATCAGCTGCTCTTACATGTTAAGGATGTTATACACCAGGGTAATGGGACTGAATGAAAGTCAGAATTCAGTGAATAATACTTCCCTTCATACAGTGTATATATTTTTATATACCATTGCCTACATTTTAGAAGATTTCTATTCCAAGCCAAGGTATAGCAATACCAGTGATGACGCACATCTGCCCTGGTTGGCATTTCTATGCCTTTTCTAAACACTATGTTCTTTTGCAAAGTTGTATTGCTGGTTCCTGCACAAGTCTCCACACGCTGCCGATGTAATACCAGAAATCAGGTTACATTAGGATATAATCTCCACCTGCAGCATCAAAAAACGTGGATGATCAGAGATAACAGGACTAAGGCTGCTTTCACGCCTCCGGTTTTAGCAGAGCCGGCCAATCCGGCTCTAAAACCTATGCAACGGATGAGGCGACAAAACCGCATCCTTTGCATAAGTTTTTGACGCCCGGCCCGGCCGGTTTTTGCCGCTTGCGGCACGCTACTGAGCATGCGCAGTGGAAAATACCGCATGCGGCGGCCGGATGCGGTGTTTGCCGCATAGGCATGCATTGCAAATCGCGCCACATCAACCGGATGCGGCGCAATGCGTTTTTTTTGCCGGACAAAAAAAGTGCCAGGCAACGTTCCATCCGGCCGCCGCATCGGCTAAATCTGCCACATGTGGCAAAAACCGGACCGAACGCATGCCCATGCGACACAATATGGCACTAATGAAAGTCTATGCAAAAAAAAAAAAAAAACGCAACCAGCGGCAAACAAAAAAAAAACGGTTGCGTTTTTTCTGCAAAGCGCCGATTGTGCCGCACAGGAAAAAACGGATGTGTGAAAGCAGCCTAAGGCAACACGGCGACTTTGGCAGTGGCACAGGTTGCACAACCAAAGATTTTGTTGCTGCATCGCAATGCAATACAATACAAATGAATGGGGTTGCATTGCGAGAAGTTGCAAAAAAAAGTAAAAAAAAAAAAAAAAAAAAAAATATCGAAAACATATCCAAATTTTTACAACTTGACACGGTCCCTTTAGGGTTCACTTGTATTGTGCTGCGATGTAGCAACTAGCTGTCTTTGGCGGTGCGACATGTGGCCAAAGTCGCCATGTATCCCCAGCCTACAGGGGGAAAGATTGTGAAATATTTAACAAGGCGGCTTATAGGGAGAATTTGGAGACCCCTTTAGACATAAAAGATGAAAAAAAAAAAAAAAAAAAAACACGTATGTTGATTTTCAAAGCCTATTCTTGTTTTCATGGGAGATAGGCTTCCACCAGTCGTCTTGCCATGGTTCACTCTCCTCACCCATGAAAAACATGCACACTTTGTTGTGTTGAGCCTTTATGTGCATAGATTTAGGAAAATGGCCAACATTTATCTAAGACTTCTTTCACACGTCCATGCAAAACACACACATTTTGCACGGTCTGTGGTGTAAGTGCGTATGTATGTGCACGCATGTTCTGTTAGTGTGCTATCAGTATGACATCCGCATTAAACACGGACAGCATGAACGTCTATACTTACCTGTCTATTGTGCTGCTGTCTCCGGCGCTGCTGCCGCTTCCAGTCCGAGGTGCAGTGAATATGCAATGAGCATAATGAGCGGGGGTCAGAAGCAAGTGACAGCAGCGCTGCAGACATCAGTGGTGGATACAGGCGAGTATAGAAAACCATTTTATTATTTCACAGACACGCGTTTTCTTCGGTACGTGTCACACTGATCACATCAGTGTGTGGGCAGTGTGACATCCATGCTACTGGAGAAAAAACAAACATGTCTACGTGTGGAGCTCACAGACACACAGTCCGTATGAAATTAGGCACTTGTGTGCAAACCTATTGATTTTAATGGATCTATGTGTGTCCGTGTCTCCGGTACGTGTGCAAACAGACGTCACATGTACCGGAAACAAGGACGTGTGTAGGAGGCCTAATGCAAATAACAATTGGATCTAAGGCTGCCCATACTCCTTTGAGAACCATCTCTCCCAACTGCTCCACACATATATAGGCCTAAGACACACGGCATGAAAATCGGAGCGAGTGGTATGCGTTGTTTTATCGCATTCCACTCGGACCAATATTAGCCTATGTCCCAGCACCCATGAGCGATTATTTTCTCAGCCCTAATCGGACCGAGAAAATAATCGCAGCATGCAGCAACTGTAATGAGAGTCTTGTTTCTCTCGTACCCATTCAAATCTATGGGGCGGGAGGAGGAGGGGAAAAAAAAAAAAAAATAAAGATCGCACTGCACACACATTACACCAGTGTACCGCGAGTGCAGGGCGAGAATAGCAATAGCCGGCTACGGAGGAGAGAGGGAGATAAATCCCTCCCTCCCCTCCTCAGCGCCGGCCTGCTCCCCGAGGCTGAGGTCCGATCGCATGATCGGACCTCAGTCGCAGTAACACCCGCATGACACTCGGCTCCTGCTGTGCTGCCAGTGTAAGCCGAGTGTCATGCGAGGATCGCACTAGTGCCCCGTGTGACCCCGGCCATACATGTATGCTTGGCTGAACAGTGTGCATGTGTTAATAGAAAGTGGCCTTAACTACAGACACACAGATCTGCAATTGTGTTATCTGCTGGAATAGGGAGGGAGGAGAAAAAAGGCAAGATAAAGGAATTGTAATTCAACAGGTCTGAGCCTCGTTTCTTCCAAAACCTTTAGTTGCAAGGCCCCAAATTGTTGTCCCATCCTGGCAAATATTGATGGTTCAGCTGATGTTGATGTAATAAGTGTAAGGGCCTAAATGGGTTATCCAGCCCCATCCAGAGCTGCCGACATTAAGGACTTTTTGACCCCAGACAACTTCCGTATCGTGTGCACAGGTGTTAATGTCACCAGGACCGGAGTGTTCCGTTGCCGAAGTGAGAGGTTATGAATGGCACCGAATAACCCCTTTAAAATTTTTAAATTTTAATCTCTGCTTTGTTATCGTTTTTAGACAGCAAATAAAGGGTGTCACCATGCACAAATAACCATACTCTACAGTGCCTAATCCTAAGCACCATACAGTACAGTGCCCCCAAGTTGGTCATGGTCACCCTAAGCTTGAAGTACTTTGTTAATATCTTCTCCGGAACACACAATCTAACATTACGTGAAGAGGACCTGAAAATTCAATTTTAGCTGAACGACACTTTCATAGACTCAATCTGCTATAACCATAAACTGCAATCACCCTCCATGTACAGCAAGTAACACCAGCTCCATTCATAAAAGTAACACTAGATAGACATTGACTCACGTCTCGTCAGTCTGTGCGTGTGCTTCTTGCTGGACGACCTGCACGCCCTCCATACTTAATCGACGCTTGCGTTTGTTGCGTATGCTCAAGCAGATGGCCAATAAAAGAAGAGCAATGCCCGATCCCACCAGCACATAGGCCACCGAAAAGGTCTTACTCTTTAGATTAACGTCCACATTGCCCTGAGGCGTGCTGGTGTTACCCTGGGGTGTGCTGGGCTTGTCATTGCTCCCGAAGCCCGGGACAAGGTTCCATACTGCCATCACCACGCCAAGAACCAGTAGGCCCACTCCAATGGCAGTAAGAGCATAATGGGATCCATTGGATTTTGAATGCGCCATGGTCACCGATTTCTCCAACGACAGGTGTAAACAGCTGCGCCAAGTCTTTGATTACATATCTCCTGTGTATAAGCTGAAGGGGGATATTCGCTACCTGCTGTTCAGATACCAGTACATTTTAAAAACCTGTGAAAAGAAAAAAAAATATATATGAATATTAGTAAGAAATTTCAAGGATTCTAGACAGATGTAAATTTTATTAGTGCCAACATTTGTGTCTGGTCATCCTGGATAACATGCATTAAATACTGGAACACATAGGTTTCAACTTGTTGCACCTACAGTACTGTGTAAACTCAGGAATTCGGCAGGAGGTTTTTCCAACCATGTTGGATAACTAACAGATCTTGTGTATGAGGTTTGTGCCAATCCTGCAGTCTCCTACCCAGACAGACTGGATGATGAGAGAGCAGGGCTCTGTGGGGGACGGATCATCACCTCCAGGACTCCTTGTTCTTTTTTATGTAACGCCCCTGAGCACCTCAGGGCACTACAAGGAACTGCATCCTCTTGGGGATGCAGGACCTATCCCCTGGGACCTGGAGTAACAGTGCCATTGACCACCAAAACACAATTAAATCCTAGTGAACACTCCACACCGGGCAAAGGGGGGTTAACAAAAGGCTTTAGCCAGCCTGGTGAGAGGAGTAGGGAGTCTGCAGCCAGAGTCCGAGAGCGCACGTAGAGGTGTGCAGACGTGCCTGAGCTGGGTCCATGTAATGGTGACCCCGGGGGCACGGGAGAGAGGTAGGTGGGACCGGAGCACAAACTGGGTACAGGGCCCTAGGTAAAATGTCAAGTTTCAAACGGTTTGATAAATACCTGCACGGTGTGGAAACCTTCACGGACTTCACCGAACCAAATAATCCAGGGGCATCAGCAGTAAACTAGGAACGGGGTTCGGACACTTACCTCTCCGCAGCGTCCGCACTGCCCGCCGTACGGAGAAGGAGACTGTACCCCAAAGGGACAGTCGGGACCCCCAAACGCTTCAAGCTACAGGGACTCAGTGCCGGGGATAGAGCAACCTGGGTCACTACATTGACACCGATACTCCTGGGACCTGAACCAGTGGGTCTGTGTGAGTAGAGACTGTTAAAAAAAAAAGTTAACCTGGTGTGGTCTCTATAATTATACACCATACATCTCCCAGGCACAGCCCTACCTGTGGAGGGCCTACCATCACAGCTGCCACTACCATCAGCTCTGGGAGAACCCACATACAGCAGCGGCTGTTCCCCACCTCTAACCGCAACCCGCAGGTGGCGTCACATGACAAAAAAAAAAAAAACCACACACAAACAAAAGAGAACTTTTCTCTCCTGTAAATACACCCCCATTAACAAAAAAGGGCCCAGAGCACGGGACCGGGCAACGAAGAGTCCAGAGTGACATTCCGATTTGTTACCGGCCAGGACAGAGTACCCCCTTCTCTGGGCGCTACATTTACACTGAGGATACTTCTTAAATGACATTGGCTCCAAACGTATTCTACAGCATGAGAAGGACCTCAAAACATAAAACCAATCAGACACCACCTTGATGGACTATTATCTGCCTCAGCATTGAGGACACCAAAAATGGTTAAGTTGAGGACCGTAGAAGCAGTAGTTAGCCATCAGCTTCGATTCGTTAAGTTTCCATGGCCAAGACTGAAGTTGTATATGCCAGTCTTACTGAATGGGGCAACTGAAGTAAGATATAATGCATAATTCATTGAAAGGCACATGACCCTTAAGGAATTGGACACATCTTAAAATTGGTGTTTGCCTCTGCCAGAAAAGTAATACACTTAGGGACCACAGTATATTACTGGGGAAATTTATACCACTTAAGTGACAAATTTTGATAAATTTGATGGGTGGGCTTGGTTACACCAATTTTGGCAAAGTTTGCTGTGACCAATGGGTAAACAACAAAAGTCGTGACATTTTTGTTCAACTTTGATGAATCGGGGTCATCATGTTTCCTTCCCTTCTAAATCAAGTGATGTCCAGCAGGGCCATCAGCTCAGAACCTGCAGCAACCAGCAGGACCAGCTAAATCCATCTACTTTTCATAGAAGCCTGGCCCAGATGTTTGCTTAAAGGATGAATTACAGCCAAAAACCTATATGCAAACAAGATGAAGCAACTCAGCCATTCATGAAAAAAAATAGGACCTGGGGTGGAGATAAAAATGGCAGCAGGTGCTCTGCACTGAGGAGTCAAAATGTGATATGTCTGTAACAGAACAAATTTCTTTGCAAGGGACTGGAGAGAGCGGTACAATGAATGGAGCGTCTGCAGAAAGCAGTGAAGCCTGGAGGAGGGTCCTTGTAAGTTTATTCCGTAGCAGAACGACGACCCCAAAACATACAACCAACATTATTAAGTATGCTCAGTAAAAAGGCCAACAAGGACTCTGAATATCCCAAACGAAGACTCCATTAGCAGTCTTCACCCAAATTCCTCCCTTGACAATGTGACCACTCTTCCAACCATCTGGCTCACACTAGGTGCTACGCGAGAGTCGAAAGTGGTTTTTACAATTTAAGGTCTATGGAATGAGGTTCTATAGACTTATATTGCCAATGTGACAAACGAATCACACATATGGCCCCAATTCAACATTGCCATTTCACTACTTTTCTGGAGTAATTTGCTCCTTTTTAGTGACAGCATTTGTGCCTTAAGCTGGGTTCACACATAGCGACAGCGACGTCGCCGTTACGTCACAATTTTCTGTGACGCAACAACGACCTAGTAAGTCGCAGTTATGATCGCTGCTTAGCTGTCAAACAGCAGACGCAGCAGCGATCATAACGACACGCGTCGCTGTGCTACATGTGCAGAGAGCAGGGAGCCGTGCACACTGCTTAGCGCTGGCTCCCTGCACTCCTAGCTATAGTACACATCGGGTTAATTACCCGATGTGTACTGCAGCTACATGTGCAGAGAGGAGGGAGCCGGCACTGGCAGCGAGAGCAGCGGACGCTGGTAACGAAGGTAAATATCGGGTAACCAAGGAAAGGTCTTCCCTTTGTTACCCGATGTTTACCCTGGTTACAGCTTACCGCAGCTGCCAGATGCCGGCTCCTGCTCCCTGCTCGCTTCATTTCATCGCTGTCACACACAGTGATGTGTGTGTCACAGCGGGAGAACGACGACCAAAAAATGAAGCTGGACATTCAGCAACGAGCGGCGACCTCACAGCAGGGGTCAGATCGTTGCTGAATGTCACACACAGCGACAGCGACGTCGCTGCAACGTCACAGAAAATGGTGACGTAGCAGCGACGTCGTTGTCGCTGTGTGTAACACCACCTTTATTCTCTATTCATTTTATGACACTTTATCTAGATGGTTTAGACAGATTCAAGAAATGCGAATATTACCAAATGTTGCAGCTCACTCCAGTCTTTCTCCTGAAGTAAGGTTTCTCAAGGAGTTTGGTGTATTTTTGTGATTTTTTTTAAGGGATTTGCAACTTTTGGTACTGAAAGGACTTCAATAAATTGGAAATGATCAATCGGGCCCATACAGTGCAGTGTGATTTGGAGAATGGGAATTATCATGTGACTCAGAAGAGGAGAGGAACTGTGCTTGATAAGGAAAAGACGGCGATCAGTGACTGACACTGCACCAAGATTTAGGGGATGTGCGCACGTGTGCGTATTGTATGCAGTTACGCTGCGTTCTGTACCGCAGCGTAACTCCATGCGTCCTGTGTCCCCTGCACAGTCTATGGAGATTGTGCAGGAGCCATGCGCACGTAGCCTATTAGAACGCAGCGATTTGGCTGCTGCCCGAATCGCTGCATTCTAAGAAGTGACATGTCACTTCTTTCGTGCGGTTTGAATGCTGTCTATAGGGAGAGGCAGCATGCAGAGCGCACGTTCTCTGCTGGCACCATGCGCTTCAGAACGGGCTTTTCAGCGCACCTTTTAGGTGCGGCGCAGAGCGCACACGTGCGCACATAGCAGGTTTAGGGAATAAAAAAAAATATGTACAAATGGGAGGAGTGCTTCTTTAACATGTAGGCAATGATGCTTTTATCATTTTTATGGCACCCCGGTTCTCAAAATCCTTTTTGCCTTATCCATGATTTGCAGCTCTAGTGTCTACATTTAGGAGGATTTTTTAAACTGCTTTTAAAAAGGAAACCTGTCATGTTGGGGGGGGGGGGGGGGGAGGTGGGAACCAAAAAAAACAAAAAAAAAAAAAACAAACACCACAACCCCACACCATTAACCTGCAGTTATGAGGTTAATCTGCAAGTTAATAGCATTAAACCCTGCTGCTGGGAGGAAATTAACTTTATTCCTCCCAGCAACTATCAGGTTTCAGTCACCTACATGCCTGCGTAGGTTCAGTCCCCGCTCTCTGTATGGAGAGCAGCAGCTGTAACAGAACCCCCTGGAACAGCATGTCCATGCTGAACTTTCCTCCCACCTCTCCTCTAACGCTCTCTTTGACAACCTACAGTCCGGCTTCCGTCCACATCACTCTACCGAAACTGCCCTGACTAAAATCACAAATGACTTGCTTACTGCCAAAGCGAACAAGCACTTCTCTATACTCCTACTCCTAGACCTGTCCTCAGCCTTCGATACCGTTGACCACTCCCTCCTATTACAGACCCTCTCTTCCCTTGGTGTCAGAGATCTTGCCCTCTCTTGGATCTCTTCATACCTCTCAAATCGCACTTTCAGTGTCTCCCACTCTCACACAACCTCTTCATCCCACCATCTCTCTGTTGGCGTCCCTCAAGGCTCTGTCCTAGGACCCCTACTTTTCTCTATCTACACATTTGGCCTAGGACAACTCATAAAGTCCCATGGCTTCCAATACCACCTATATGCCGACGACACCCAGATCTACCTCTCTGGCCCAGATGCCACATCTCTGCTGTCCAAAATCCCGAAATGTCTATCTGCTATATCCTCCTTCTCCTCTCGCTTCCTAAAGCTCAATGTGGCCAAAACTGAACTAATCATCTTTCCTCCGTCTCACCTACACTCTCCACCTGATCTATCTATTACAATAAATAACACCACGCTCTCGCCAGTACCCAAAGTTCGCTGCCTCGGAGTGACCTTTGACTCTGCCTTATCCTTCATACCACACATCCAGTCCCTCACCACCTCCTGCCGTCTTCAACTCAAAAATATTTCCAGAATCCGCCCTTTCCTCAATTTGCAATCTACTAAAATGCTAGTGCATGCCCTCATAATCTCCCGCCTCGACTACTGTAACATCCTCCTCTGTGGCCTCCCTGCCAACACGCTCGCCCCTCTCCAGTCCATCCTTAACTCTGCTGCCCGACTTATCCACCTCTCTCCTCAATACCACCCCGCTTCTCCCCTCTGCATGTCCCTCCACTGGCTTCCAATCTTCCACCGTATCCAATTCAAACTTCTAACACTGACCTACAAAGCTGTGCATAATCTTTCCCCTCCGTACATCTCCGAACTACTCTCCCACTACACTCCAACACGTCACCTCCGGTCCTCCCAAGATCTCCTCCTCTCCTCCTCTCTCATTCGCTCCTCACGCAACCGACTCCAAGACTTCTCCCGAGCATCCCCAGTCTCCTGGAACTCGCTGCCTCAACACGTCAGACTATCCCCTACCCTTGCAAACTTCAAACGGAACCTGAAAACTCATCTGTTCAGAAATGCCTACAATCTACAATGAACTCGCTGCCGCCCGACCACCGTGCGGAGCTGCCGCCCGACCACCGTGCGGAGCTGCCGCCCGACCACCGTGCGGAGCTGCCGCCCGACCACCGTGCGGAGCCGCCGCCTGACCTACACCCCACCTATTGTCTCCTCCCCATAATCCTATAGAATGTAAGCCCGCAAGGGTAGGGCCCTCTTCCCTCTGTACTAGTCTGTCTACTGTAACTTGTATACGTATTTTGTATGTAACCCCCTTCTCATGTACAGCACCATGGAATTAATGGTGCTCTATAAATAAATAATAATAATAATAATAATAATAATAATAATAATAATAATAATAATAATAATAATAATAATAATAATAACCCCCGCACTGACTGACAGCTTCCTCTAATGTTGAGTGGCTGTCAGTCAATGCGAAGGGCTGTCACAGCTGCTGCTCTCCATACACAAAGCGACGACTGAACCTGCGCAGGTGGGATATCGGCATGCTTTGGCCTCACCAGGGCGCATGCGCATTACAGTACTTTACTTTGTCCTCAGGCAAGAGCGAGAATGAAGGGATACTGTAGATGATGTAGGATGTGGCATCCACACGAAGCAGGGAAGGAGGACGGAGATTGTATCGAGAGAGGAGGCTCCAAAGAAAGACCAACAGCGCCCATAGGACCGGATCACACTGTATGAGGATATAAACCCATTTTTTTGTGCTATATGGGAAGGGGGGGGGGGGGCGGGGACCTTTGTTTAGCTTACTAGAATACTGGAAGAGGCCTTTAAAAGGTGGTGGCCGTACTTTATATTGGGAAAACCTGGTCACCAGTTCCCTTTAAGCTGGACATACACATGAAACAGTTTTCAGGTCAACGACTGCTTGGTCCACAGCCATGGTTCCCAGACATAAGGATCAGCCATTGAAACTAAGCAGAGCAGATCGTGTTTCCCCCTTCAACATCATCTGTCCGGGGAGAAAAGGGAGAGGCCCCCATATATTAAGGAATGTGTATGTTGGCCTTTAAATAAGGACAGACTCGCTCTACAGAATCCCTATTATAATGCCGCCTTATAGGTCATTAGTGTGTTGCCAGAAACAATGTTGATTTTGGAGGTAACACACAAGCACCACTACCGGGTTGTACACATCATTTACATGTGCTCGATGAAATCATCTGAAGGTTATAAAGTACGTTTCTTCTGCAAACAAACATCGATGGGACTGCAGCCAAAGGCCATTTAATCATCTGTGGACCAATGCCAAGGGGAAGCAAAAAATCTAATAAAGCATTACAGGAGGCTTAGTAAGACAACGATGGCTCACTTCAGAGCGCAGAGACCGTGTTAACCTGACACCTGCTCTGCTTTTTAGTAAAAGGGAATCCGCAGTAATCCCAAGATATCAGCACTCAAAAAGCAAGACTTGAGTTGATTTTTTTTTTTTTTTACAAAACCACAAAAAGGCCCACGATACTTTTCTTCGTTGGTTTTGATAAATAAGGCCCAACGTATATTAAGACAGTTCTACAACTTTTATTACATATAGTTATTAAAGGCAGTGGTGTAACTAGAGCCTGATGGGCCTCGGAGCAAAATTTGGACCTTTGCCCCCCCTCCCCCCCACGTTGATCGGATGTATCTATGTACGTACGCACGCACATACACACATTTAGGCTATGTGCCCACGCTAGAATGTCCCTGCGGATTTTTTTGCCTGAAAATCCGCGACTTTTTTTTTTTTTTTTCCCCATTCAAAGCCAAAAATCCGCACCAAATCTGCACCAAACAATTGACATGCTGCAGATTTTTCCGGATCAAAATCCGCGGCAAATCCGCCGCGGAAAAATCCGCAGCATGGGCACAGCATTTCCAAAATGCCATTGAAATGGCTTGGAAGTGCTGCTGCTGCAGATTTTCGGCAAATCCGCGGTAAATCCGCGGCAAAATCCGCGGTAAATCCGCGGTAAATCCTGTAGCGTGGGCACATAGCCTTAGTGTTCTAAAACCTATAAAGACATGCAAGTTTCCCTCCCCCCATTATGTAGTAATGTCCCTCCATCCTGGCCTCCTTCCTGGTAAATATGTTCCCCATTGTGGTATATTACCACTGACCCACTCCTGGTATCTGCTGTCCCCCTGCTGGGCCCCTCCTGGTATCTGCTGTCCCCCTGCTGGGCCCCTCCTGGTATCTGCTGTCCCCCTGCTGGGCCCCTCCTGGTATCTGCTGTCCCCCTGCTGGGCCCCTCCTGGTATCTGCTGTCCCCCTGCTGGGCCCCTCCTGGTATCTGCTGTCCCCCTGCTGGGCCCCTCCTGGTATCTACTGTCCCCCTGCTGGGCCCCTCCTGGTACTTCATTGCATGTGCTGCCTCAGTCTCCAGGACACCGCTGAAAGCTGCCAGCTTGTGCTTGGCTGGCATATATTGCAGTCCAGGTATTCGACGAGTCTGTGCTGTGATGCATTTCAGCTGGATGTGCAGCCTCAAACGCACATCAAGCTGAAGCTGGAGCCAGTGGGCCCCCTGTACACCCGATCGTGGTTGCGATCCTGGAAACTGCGATCATTCCTCCCCTGATTAAAGGGGTTATCCAATCATTGAAAATTCTCTCCCATTAAATTTTTTATTGGCCAAGCCTGGGTGAATGCGTATGTATCGTAGCTGTATAGACGACTCACGACCACAGTCTTCTCCGGTGTCCACTTTGCTGATCTTGTGAGACACATGACTTACCGGTTCACAGAGGGGTCTGCAAGTGACCAGATGTGGCTGTTTAGGGTCGTTCGCATCTGCATATAACGCCGAGTACAATCCAATTAAATAAATTGCACACTTGCATGCGATATGTAATACCACACAGATTTCACTCATCCAACTTTAAAGAAGATGAAGATCAGACCGATTGTAATATGTATAGGTGTATAAAATATATAATAAGTCTATGGAGTCTCGTTCTGATGATCAATAGGGTTAAATTTGGTCAAAATTACCCATCCAAGTCAGTGGGAGCTTTCAGTCATTTTTCACGGACCCAGATGGCATCCGTGTAGTTTGTAATTTATTTATTGTTCCATACACTGATGATAAAAAGTTACGCCCTGACCAAACGCTGATGAAACTTGGATCCAAAACACTATGGAATAACGCTTATATTGTGTACACAAACTTGCTCTTCTGTTACCAAAATAACACAATGTACCAGGACAGGGAAAGGTTTGTCCAGATAGATCACGTTCTCGCGTAATTCGAGCCGTTTACTATACCCGGCCTATGTATTTTAAAGAAATGTAAAGCATTTTTAATAGTCACAAAAGCCGTGACCGTACAAGAGCCAAATGTAGAGTATCAATCTGTGGGAACCTGTAACAGGAGCCATATTCTTCAGCGTTTCTATACAAATTCCAGACCGGTAATATTCAGGGTTGTCGACATTCTTTAGTTTATTCCCAAATAGCACCACTCTGGTCAATAGCTTGTGCCTGGTATTACATTTTGACTATACACACTAGTCAACTTTTAGACTACAAAAAAAAACGGTCTTAGAACAAGCATTCCTATGATCTCCCTTTCTGGCCAGCATCCGACAACCAGTGACTGGAGAGGTTACGGCCAGGGGCGGACATATTGTTGCAACCTGTGTGGTCATGTGACGCCCTGGACTAGCCAGGTAGACACACACACACACACACACACACACACACACACACACACCCCTGGATAGTTCACACCAGTCAGACAAAAAACCTTGTTGCCTCCCTCCAGGGTCTGATGTCCACACCAGGTGGGGAGGAGCCAGGCGGTTGGCCCCACCCACCGAGGAGTTCAAAGGAACTGGAGGCGGGAAAAGCAGTGAGTTCAGTTCAGTTTGGAGGTGAAAGTGAGAGGACAGAACCTGTTAGTGTCTGGGTTGGAGCCCAGGCACTGTCAGCAAGGTTGGCAGACTGTGGTGACCGGCTGCAGGAGTTAGTGGATCTCTATGGAACCGTAGGACCGGGGTTCGGGCGGTGGCCCGCCGGTACCGAACCGGAAAACACAGAGTGAAGCTAAGCACAAAGGCAGGGCCATCGGAACCAGACTAGGCTTGGAGCCGCCGACAACAGTCAAATCCGAAAGTGACCGGAACCCCAGGGGTTTCCTAACAACCAAGACCCGACAGAAGGCAACAGTTCACACCGTGAGGATACACAGCCACCGCCATAGGCTAGAGATCCAAGGGCCAGCGCCTGCGGGCAAAACGGGCTCCTTCGGTACCTATACGCCGGGGAGCGGACTACCGGTGGGCAACCACAGGAGTCGGAACATTCTAACAAGGTGCAGGGAAAGACAGCCACCATCACCCTGTCCGGGGAGAACACCAACACTGCAGCCGGCTGCGGGACCCGTCCATCCAGCCATTTGGTTTACCAGAGACTCTGTGCATCTGTGTCTGAGTGAGTACCACAGTGCCATCCGGCACCACGCCGCGCTTCCCCTGCAACCCTGCACCCCAGCCATCCTGCCTCCCCGTTACACCACCGGGCCGCGGGATCACGAACCCCTACCCACGGAGGGGACAACATCCTAGCTGCTCCCTACCATCGCTCCCGGGATCCCCGTCATCAGCAGCGGTGGTGCCCATTATCACCACAACCCGTGGGTGGCATCACAAACTATCTCCCAAAACAAACCACCCCCTTTTCACTCGTGGGCGAGGAGCGCTGCTCGAGTCCCCGGGTCCGGCCCATTGCTCGAGCCGCCGTAGCGGACCCGAGCGTAGCGAGAGCGGCCCCTCCGCCCGCGACAGTCACACATGGGCCCAAGAAGTCAGAGGGCCCATTTCTACCTCCAAAGCAGGTGGAATTACACATTTTGTTGAGTTATTGGACTGAAAAGGGCCTATACAATGTTTTTGCACAGAGACCCTTCTGTCTGTGTTCACCAGTGGTTACGGCGCATGCACCGACTTCACTCATTGCTATGGGAGTTCTGAATACAGCCGAGCGCATTCGCTCCTGTGGATATGTCAAAAGTTTCTTGTGAGACAACACCTTTAAAAGCTCCTCATCCTTTCAACCCAAATCAGCCATCTTTACACTAGAACAAGCATCTATAATACTGCCACCTATAGGCAAAAAAGTTTTGAAGCTTGACAATCACCAAAAAAAGAACCAAAATCAAAAACAGAAGATAACTTTGTTATTTTGGTTACATGTGAATCAAACCTCAGTGATATCACTAATTGGCATGTGCCGCCCCTGCAGCGGTCGAACTGTTCGGATCTGGGGGTGATGATTACTCGTGGCTCGAGGGTCTCCAGACCCGGGAGCTAGGTACCACACTCAAAATGAAGAGGGGGGCATTTACAGGGGAGATATAGTTTGTGACGCCACCCATGGTATACGGTAATAGGGAGTACTGCCGCTGGGAGTGACCAGGGTGATTGAGTGGGGCAGCAAGATGACGTTACCCTCCACGGGTAGGGGAAAGCCCTGGGACTCTGGATGGGTGGGGACAGTGCAGGCTCGCTAGTTGCAGGGGTTAATTAGATACTCACTCAGCAATAAAAGCAGAGTAAACCAAGTCTCTGGGTGCCGCTGCCCTCTTGGGAGGGGGAGGAGGGTCGTCCGGGTCCCGTCCCCTGCAGCACTGCCTGGTGGTCCTTTGTGGCCTGGTAGCTTGGAGCTTTCTGGACCCCCCCCCCTCCCCACTGTGGCTAAGTAGAAGAGCTTGCTCTCAGGGCCTCTCGGGAGTTGAGCCCTGCACGGGGAGAGAAAGATTGTGCAGAGCCCTGTGACGACCAGACTAGTCCAGGGCGTCACAGGTAGCTTAATGATTACTCCCAAAATAACAAGTTTGCCTATGGGTCTGCTTGAGAAAGCCATCCTCATTACTCTGGAAATAGGAGTTCCATAACAAAGAATGGATAGGAGGTGGATCCTGCGAACCTACATAGGCCTGCAGAACCCCAATATTGGGAGCGCTGTAGACCCTAGTGGTTGGGCAATCAGCACCTTAGCCCCCTTATCCGGCATATTTTGGGAATAACTCTTACCTCTTCATTCATCTGAAGATTGGTCCAGCTGAGATTAATGCAACATGTAGGTAAGAGACAGGGTGTTTCACAAAGAACGATGGGCGAGGATCATTTATAACCATGTAGTCCTACTTTCATGCTCTGTACATAGAAAGGGATGGTTTACTTTCAGTACAAATGAGGGTCAGTACCCCCTTTATTCACTGGGCTACAGAGCGCATGGAGTAATAAAGGCCTTCAGCGCTCAGACACTGGAATGTGGCTTCTTTGTTCTACAGAATTCTATCAAGTGCCGTAAAAAGACTCGCATTAAACTTTCAGGAACTTCGTCTCGGGATGAAGCACATAGCCAAGACCGCTCAGCACGTATCGCACTTCAATGGATGACAATAGATATAAAAGGTTATGGTCTCCTAGAGATTATAATATAGAGAACGTCGGGAACTGCATGTTCAGCATCTCCAAGCGAGTCAAAAGTAAAAATATAGACCAGGAGACAACTGGGAAAATGTAATTCCCCTCCAGCGAGCTGTAGACCATTGTACACAGGCGTATCTGGTTGGAAAGGAAGATGGGGTTAGAGGGTAAAACGGGGCACCATAGGGTGTCCTGGATGCAGGGGCCAGAAGTGTCTCCCCGACATCTGCATTTTGCTGCCCCCAGACGGGGATTTGGCCGTTCCCTGAGCCGGCTCAGAGAAAGTGTAGTGCACTGGATACAAGCAATCAATCGTACTTGTGCCTTTCAGGTTCTAGTACAGCTGAAGCCCTGATGACTGGCACTTCCAGGGATGGGGAGCTGGGTGCTAACTAGTGATGAGCAAGAATTAAAGTGCTCAGTACTCAAATAGAAACGCTCAACTCGAGTACCGAGCATAATGGAAGTCAATGAGAAACTCAAGCATTTTTCCAAACCAGAAAAAAAAAAAAAAAAAAACTCCCTTTCCTATGTCAAGCACTTACAAGATACTCGATCATCACTAGTGCTGAGAAAAAGGGATTGAGGGGAAGATGGGTGCTGACACTGACTAGGGAGTGAGATGGGGGAAGAGTTTGAGATAGTTTGGGAGGCGAGGAGACAGTAAGGAGAGTGCAAGTAAATATGTGAGGAGACCGTATGGTTGAGAGAGGCGAATTGTGAATGGAGACAGCATGAAGAATGGGGGGGGGGAGGAAACCACCTGAGGGGAATAGTGAGTAGATTGTGTTGGGGGAGAAGAAGGAGTGAGTGTGAGAGTGTGAGAGTGTGAGAGTGTGAGAGTGTGAGAGTGTGAGAGTGTGAGAGTGTGAGAGTGTGAGAGAGTGAGAGAGTGAGAGAGTGAGAGAGTGAGAGAGTGAGAGAGTGAGAGAGTGAGAGAGTGAGAGAGTGAGAGAGTGAGAGAGTGAGAGAGTGAGAGAGTGAGAGAGTGAGAGAGTGAGAGAGTGAGAGAGTGAGAGAGTGAGAGAGTGAGAGAGTGAGAGAGTGAGAGAGTGAGAGAGTGAGAGAGTGAGAGAGTGAGAGAGTGAGAGAGTGAGAGAGTGAGAGAGTGAGAGAGTGAGAGAGTGAGAGAGTGAGAGAGTGAGAGAGTGAGAGAGTGAGAGAGTGAGAGAGTGAGAGAGTGAGAGAGTGAGAGAGTGTGAGAGTGTGAGAGTGTGAGAGTGTGAGAGTGTGAGAGTGTGAGAGTGTGAGAGTGTGAGTGTGTCAAAAGAGAGGGAGTGCAATGGGAGGGGGGGGGGGCAGTGTAAGGGTACAGCCAGGAGAGGGCAGTATGCCGAGGAGGAGGAGGAGTGGGATGAGGGGGGCACAGTATAGAGTCTGAAGTACAGGGTGGACACAGTGTGAGAGGACAGTGTGAAGAGGAGGCACAGCATGGAAAGAAGCCGGCATGTACCATAAGATGGACAGAGTGCTACACACTGCTTCTTGTGTAGCATCAAGTCAATACAAACCAACCTAGATCTCAGGAAGGGAATTATGGACTTGCACAAGTCTGGTTCACCCTTGGATGCAATTTCCAGATATCTGAAGGTGCCTTGTTCATCTGTACAATTACACGCAAGTACAAACAAGATGTAAGTGTCCAGCCATCATACTGCTAAGGAAGGAGAAGGGTTCTGTGTGTCAGAGATGAACGTGCTTTGGTCAGACATGTGCATATCAACCCAAGAACAAAATCAAAAAACACCTTGTGAAGATGCTGGTGGAAGCTGGTAAGATTGTGTCATTATCCACAGTGAAACAAGTACTGTATTAACATGGGCTGAAAGGCCACTGCCAGGAAGAAGCCATTACTCAAGGAAACCTAAAAAAGCCAGATTAATGTTTGAAAATGCACATGTGACACCCCTGAACTAGTCAGGGTGTCACAGGGTACTGCATCTTTCTTGTCTGGTGCAGGACTCAACCCCTCATGGTTCTGGGATTCTAACTTTTGGTATTGCTCAATCAGCATTCAAATCCTAGTCACACCCCACACCACACCCAGTCAGGCATACCAGTGGGTGGTCTAGCTGGAACAGGGCCACTCGCCTAGGGGGTCAGACAGACTAGTGGGAGGGAGGAAGTCAGTGAGAGGAAGTGGAGATCAAAGCTTAGTCAGAAGAGAAGTCGCTCCCAAAGAGTGAGTAACTGGGAGTTGGAGCTCCCTGGAGACTTTTGGCTAGGTCGCGGACGGTGGTCTGGGACCAAAGGAGTCGAAGACCCAGTCGCAGGGTACTGGAGAAGGGTGCCAGGCTTCGTTTGGGAGAACGGCTGGCACCGGAGTACCTAGTAACTGAAACGGTACAGAGTACGGCGGGGTACTGGACCCTAGATCAGGGAGTAGCTTCACGCAACCTGATAATTCACCTGTGGAGGATAGTCTCTTTATGAACTTTCCTCAAGAGCTCAGAGATCGAACGCATCAACACTAAGAGAGGGATAGGGCTTTCCAGCTTATGCGGCCCACTGAAATCCCAAGTGTCAGCCATCGAGAATACAGCTCCCCTACAGAAGAGTAGGGAGCAGGACCCAGACAGCTTTAAGCAGAGGGATCACTCAGAACATCTAAAATACAGTGCATGGAGGCAAGGTACAGACCATCAGCAATACCAATGGGAGCGGACTCCCGCATGAGCTCCCCCCTGAAGTGGCAGCGACACCCAGAGACTTGGTTTACTTCTGTGTCAGAGTCTGCTTTGTGGTCGCTTAACTACCAACACTGCCTGAGTACGCTGTCCTCCCCTGCTTCCAATCTGCACCATGCTCCCCTACACCCCCACCATCCAGAGTCTCAGGGACTCCACTACCCAGGGAGGGAACGTCATCTGGCTGCCCCACTCCATCTTCCCCGGGTACTCCCATTGGCAGCGGCAGTACTCCCCTTACTGCGAATTACGGGTGGCATCCTCTTATCCCCTGTAAATACCCCCTTTACATTTTAAGTGGCCGCGAGCCCCTGGGTCCAGAGACCCTCGAGCCATAGCAACCCCCAGATCAGAGCGGTTCAACCGCTGCAGGGGCGGCACACACACAGGAACAAAGACCTTAATTATTGGTTACATGGCCTGTGGTTGATAAAACTCAAGTTGAACTGTATGGTAATAATGACCATCATTATGTTTGGGAGGAGAAACAGAGAAGCTTTGAAGCCTAAGAACACCATCCCAACTGTGGAACTTAAATCTTGGGCGTAAATGGGCCTTACAAATGGACAATGACCAGAAGCACTGTCAAACTGGTTACAAAGTAGCTTAAGGATAACAAAGTCAATGTTTTGGAGTGGCCATCACAAAACCCTGATCGCAATCCTACTGAAAATATATGAGCAAAGCTGAAAAGGCCAGTGCCACTCAAGCTAGCCCTCCTATAGGGGACTCAGGAAATTACCTGGAGTTAGGGCCCCCCCAACGTTTATGAATTTATTCCTTTAAATAATTGCTAAATGTTTAATGAGGTTGTCCACTACACTAACACTGATGGCCTATCCTTACGATAGGTGATCAATGTCTGATCGACCAGGGTTCGACACCCCACCCTCCCACTCATCATTGTCAGACTCCGGTCGATCAGACATTGATCACCTATCCTAAATATAAGCCATCAATGTAAAAGTAGTGGACAATCTCTTTAAGGCGTGAAAGTTAAGTAAGCTTCTTCTTCCATAGCGGGGTGCTTAAACTCCAGATTTTGTAGGCTTAAGTTGGGTTTTTTTTACGGCTTCCAGTTCAGGAGCACAAAACAAACAGCAGAGCGCCCCCTTTTGCCCCTTTCACTTGAAGAGCAGTATATCTAACAATAACCCAATGTGACCCAGGACATGTAATATCTTTGTAGATTAGTACCGGAGATTTGTGCCTCAACTTATTTCCAGTCATTGTTCCAATGGTGAATATGTAACATTAATCTATCATTTCCACTGTTTGGTCGGTTTTATCGATTTGCTGAACTTGTCAGTTTACTCAGACGGAGATAAGACCAGACAATACCATTGGTCACTAATAACTAGTGGAAAGGTTTCAAGGACAGCAAAGCAGTGAGTAAAGAGGTTTCACAAGACAGCGTGACTACCGGCCACCGAAAAAAATCATGTAATGATCTGACTAAAGGTTAGTCATTAAAGAATAAATGACAGCAGCCGATCTCCGCCAAAAGTGGAAGTTGCATTAATACCCACACCTCATAATCAACATCTGAAGATTACAGTAATCCGCCATCAGATCTGCAGCTTGCACAATAGTGCCATATTTGACATATGACAGTATAGAAGACAGAACCACCCGGCCTTCACACGACAGAATCACAAAATATTTGGACGATCTTCAATGGGTTTTTGAAGCCCTAGGTGATCATTGAAAACTTTGTACAAGTCAATTTAGGCTGGTCGTACCACCTTTAAAATTTGTTGACAAATTCTTGTATTATACTCCATAGAGCAACTGTACATGTATTAGAAAGAATGGGGGGGGGGGGGTTCCATATCGTGGAACCACCCCTCTACTATATATACTGTACACTCAGTACCAAATAAAACTTTATACTTAAGAATTGTAAAGTGCGGATCATCCTTATCTGCGACTCTTCCAATAGGCTCAATAAGTCATCAAAAGCACCAAGATTATTATGGAAATTGGTAAACTGCAAGAGAAGTAATCAAACTTGGTTATTCAGTTTGGAAATAAAAAGGCTTGGGGGGGGGGGGCGATCTTATTACACAGTACAAATAGACGAGGGGACAGTACAGAGCTGTATAATGAGAGCTTTACATCCAACCTGCAAGGATTACAAAAAAGGGACATCCTTTAAAAAGGAGGTTGTCCACTACTTTTACATTGTTGGCCTATCCTTATGATTGGTCATCAATGTCTGATTGGACGGGGGTCCGAAACTCTGCACCCCCGTCGGTCAGCTGTTCTCAGTGCCAATAGCAAGTGGCTAGAAATACGTAATTACTTACCAGTAATGCGTTTTTTTCAGAACCCATGATAGCACCACAGAGGATATATGGGTGCTATCATGGGTGGTAGGAAAAAGGCTTGGTTCCGAAGCTGCCCTGTCTTCTCATAGCGTGAACAGCTGGGTACAGCACATCCACCACTTATTGAGTTGAACAGCTAAAAATCGGTGGACGTGCGTGGTGTTGGACCCTGGCCAATAGGACATTGATGACCTATCCTAAGGATAGGCCACCAAGTGTAAAAAGTAGTGAACAACCCCTTTAAGTATAGGGGTAAAAAAACCCAACAAATCGTTTTAATCATCATTGCAGATAGAGTCGTTACTGTACGAGCAGTGAGATCATGGATCTTTCCACTATACAATATTGGGATGGATGATTCTGGGAACAAGATGGAGAGCCTGAATGCCTTCTTAAAGATAGAAAACTACAGGGTATGAATACTAGATTGTGCGACGGGACCTTATTCCAGGGAACCAGATTAATGGAGTCGGATAGACATTTTTCCCTTATGTGGGTCAATTAGCATGTGCCTCTTCTCTTCAGGGTTCCTTTAGATCAAACATATTTGGAAAAAGTCCATTGTGCTGTTACTTATATCTTAAAAGCTATGAACAATTATCAATACTCTGGCATTGATGAGTCAATCCGGTGTGATTAATACCATGAACCGAAAAGGAGCATACACCTTCAGTGGGGTCAGATGACCATATAATGTGTATGGTGGCCTCTCTTTCAAAGTCCCAGATCTTTATCTTCCCCCAAATAATCTATCAAGGCAACATTAGGATTGGGCTGTTTTGAATTTAGGAGCCTGAACCTTTTTGTTCTACAGGTAAATAAGGGGCTCCTGATATCCTCAGAGAACAAGAACACTTGACTAACCAGTGAGGTGAATGGAGGAGACATGGGAAATGGTCATCGGCACACAAGAGGTCACCTGATACATCTAAAAGGTGTAGGAGCTATTCGCCAAGTTCTCTAGATGCTTAAGAACTCAAATTACCCAATTCTTCTCAGTCAAGAGACCCCATCAGGTGATCATCCATTTCAGACAAAACTCGGAGCTTTGAAGACCTTTTGAGATCAGCACCACTCTTCGATACTTTTGTAACACTGCCAATTGTAATGCCACTTTAAGAAGACACGCTCTGTTGAATGGGCCATTGGGCAGGTTGTAGTGCTGTCAACCACATCAACTGGTTGCACAAATTCGCATTTCTGACTTGTTTATACTGATGCAAATCAATATATGCATGAATTAATAATAGTCAGGTTGTGCTCTTAGAACCATATCATTAAATGCATATTTACTTTCTCCATGATGAATTACATTTCATGGTAATGTGGCGACTCTAGGTGCCCTTTACCGAGCTGAAATGCTGACAAAGTTCGTAATTGCTGCTCATCCCTGTATACGGGGCTGATCAATCATGTCTGACATCCCAAACCAGAGACTGACATGTGGCTTTCAGATCATTGACAAGTTGGTGAAATGAAAATGACAGCGGGCCCTTGGCACAGATCAGAGGCCTGAAACCCCCTAAAGGCACAATAACTGATAACACAGCTAAAATGTCATAAAAAAATATTTTCAGCATTTTTTTTTTCACTTTTTCCAAAATAAGAACAGTAGGACAGAAGTAAACTTTTTTGGGTGAAGGGACACGACAGCAGGATAAATAATTCTAGGTAATCACCTACAATGCATATATACAGAACATGCAAGATAAGAGTAGCTGAAATGTAGATACGACTCCCTTTCCTAAAGAACTTGGGGTGACCACACTGGATGCTGCAGCCAATCCTCAAAATGAGGCAGGTCACAAGATGGCAACCTCCTTCAATTAGCGAGACTGGAGAGCAGCGACAGTATGAGTATTTTATGTGAGGTTTATTGTGCATCATTGAATACCTTTCTCCTATGATGGTGTGGTGCCCTGGACTAGCCAGGTCGTCACAGGTAACACACAGACACCCCCCCACCCCCATTAGACAGTAACATTAGCCAAACACAAAACCCTTGTTGCCTCCCTCCAGGGTCTGAAGTCCACACCAGGTGGGGCGGAGCCAAGCGGTTGGCCCCGCCCACCGAGGAGTTCACAGGCCTGGAGGCGGGAAAAGTGACAGATCAGTTCAGGAGGTTGAAGTGAGAGGAGTAAGGTGAAGGGTGTCTGGGTTTGTGGCCCAGGCACTGACAACAAGGTTGGCAGACGGTGGTGGCCGTCTGCAGGAGTGGTGGATCGACGCGGAACCGTAGGACCAGGGACGGGCAACGGCCCGCCGGTACCGACCGGGGAGCGAAGTGAAGCCAGCACACACAGGCAGAGCCATCGGACCCCGACTAGGCTTGGAGTCGCCGTAAACAGTCAAATCCGAGTGTGACAGGAACACCAGGGGTTTCCTAACAGCCAAAGACCCGATTGAAGGCAACCTCCCACACTGTGAGGATATACAGCTACCGCCTAAGGCTAGAGACCCAAGGGCCAGCGCCTGCGGGCAAACGGGCGCCTCCGGCACCCATACACCGGGGAGCGGACTACGGTTGGGAACCCATCGTAGTCAAGACAGTACACTAAGGTGCAGGGAAAGACAGCCGCCATCACCTGTCCTGGGAGAGACAGCAGCCGGCTGCGGGACCCGTCCATCCATCCGTTTGGTTTACCGAGGACTTTGTGCATCTCTTACTGAGTGAGTACACCCGTGCCATCCGGCACCGTGCCGCGCTGTCCCTGCAACCCTGCACCTCACCAACCCTGCCTCCCCGTCGCACCACCGGGCCCCGGGACCAGCGACCCCTACCCACGGGGGGGGGGGGGGGGGGGGGGGGAACCAACACCCCAGCTGCTCCATACCATCGCTCCCAGGATCCCCATCACCAGCAGCGGTGGTGCCCATCTTCACCACAACCCGTGGGTGGCGTCACGGACTAAAATTCCCCCAAACCAACCACCCTTTTCACTCACGGGCGAGGAGCGCCGCTCGAGTCCCCGGATCCGGCCCACCGCTCGAGCCACCGAGCAGCAGCGCCGGACCAGAGCGTTAGCGAGCGCAGCGCAGTGGCGTCCTCCCCGCCCGCGACAATGGTGCTTAAAATTATTATCCATCACTTATATAGTGCTATCATATTCTACAGCACTTTACAGTCATTATCACTGTCTCCATTGGGGTACAATCCAAGTTCCCCATCAGTAGGTCTTTGGAGTTGTGGAGGAAACCTGAGAACCTAAAGGAAACCCACGCAAACACGGGGAGAACATACAAACTCCTTGGAGAGGTCGTCGTTGGTGGGATTTGAATCCAGAACCCCAGCGCTGCAAAGCCACAGTGCTATCCACTGAGCCACCATGCCAATTAAATGTAACATTTAGGCCGAATTCAGATATCAGTGAAACATTGTCTGTGTTGTACAGACAGATCTGGGGGTCTCCCATCCTCAAAAACCTTTTATATGCCTGTGGAGTTCCATGACCAGTCCATATATCACAACGGTCAACATTTCACAGACGTTTACGTTTTGCCTAACGGACATGTTCCACCATAAGTCATAGCTGATCCAGTAACAGGACACCCAGGAGCCTTCCGACCGGTATTGTTGAAAGCCCAGGCAACTGTGAGCCAAGAGAAGACCATTCAGTTGCTAGAAACTGAAAGTAAAAGGGAATATACCAGCTCCAAGATGCTTTTGCAGCCAAAACATCCAATTGGCGAACTTTGCTGCAATAAAGTCATACCCATATTTCATTAAATTGTTCCCTCCATTGTGCAGAAAATGTGTCCTTGGTGTGGCCCATTGGCTCCATTCCGCCCACTTGCTTACATGCAGCCATCTCCTTCGGCCTTGATTTACAACGCTAGCTTGCCCAGTGCAGTCCAAGAGCGCATGTATACAGTCTGACCCATGGGCTGATTAGCTACATGTAAGCTAATTAACAAACAGTCATTAGACAGGCTGACAGATTCCATATGCACAAAACTATTGTTAACACAAAATTGTTCTCAGAGTTTAAAATATCAATGTTCTTGGCAGATGTGCACCTAATGAACGTGCTTTTGCTTGTCAGACAATTTCCCAGCCTGTTTAGACAGATAATCCAGAAATGAACACTATTGGGAATTCTAAGTAGAGAGAGCTGGAGCAAAACAATTCATACTTTCCCATTCCATCAGCCACAATAGTGGATTGTGGTCAGTGCACGGGAGCTGGAGGACCACCCGTTACCTGCCAATTTCCGCGGCTCTTTTTGATTAGCCGGCCTTGCAAGACATCACATGGCAATGACTACGTCGCACTAGCCCAGCTATTAAAAATAAGAGCCAAGGATTACAGCAGGTAAAAGCAAATCAAAAAAAGAAGGTCTGTGGAGCCTCTGTTAGGAGTCTCAACACGGAAAATAGCCAGATATTCCTCCGGAAAGGACCAAGCCAAGCAGTGGCTCTTGTTAGGAGACCACCATAACCACCATATTAAGTGGCCCTTTTAGTCAATATCCAACTCTTGATGTGTTTAAAGATATGACAAGGGAAATACCAAGGCCAGGTTTGCATCCACAGACAGCTGTTTCGGGGTATTGCCCCTCATTGTCCAGTCGTCTCCTAAAAAGAGACACTCCTTGGCTAGGTCCTTCCCAGAGGGATATCTGGCTATTTTCCGTGTTGAGACTCCTAACAGAGGCTCCATGGACCTTTTTGATTTGCATACTTCCCAGGGGGCAATGCACCTAGGATGTCACTGTGTTGAGTGCCTTTGCTGGCTGCCGGCAGTGTTTTCTCTGCCTGGTCTCCCCGAGATCAGTGATTACAGCAGGTAAAAGGGTACTCTTGCTCCTGTGCGGTAGCCACATAGCATGCCCCATTCCATCGGCAATGACAATGGTAATAGATTCACACCAAGGTGCAAATTCATCAAGACTGGCTTTCCGCACAATCGCGCTATACCAGTCTTTCTGAAATAGAAGGCACCAAATACATTAAGAGGCGCCCCTTCAAAGTGGAGTGTGCCTTCTTCGTGCTAGAAATGCTACTCCAGTCAGCTACTGAAGTAGCATTTCGGCATTTCTTAAAAACACACCTTAAGGCTATGTGCGCACAAGTGCGTTTTACCCGCGGATTTGCCGCGGAAATTTCTTGAGAAATGTCTGCAATCTTTGTGCAGACATTTCCCAGCAAATCCTATGTGAAAAAAAAAATAGCTGTGCGCACACTGCGGATTTTTCTCAAGAAATTTCCTTGAGAAGAATTTGAGAAAATGAGCATGTCGATTCTTTTCCGCAGGTACCCTGCGGATTTCGGCAGTACAGCCTGCAAAATCCGCAGGGAACAACCTGCGGTAAAATTGCGGCAAATCCGCATGCGGATTTACCTCGGATTTGGTGCGGATTTTTTCCGGAGGTCCGGAAATCTTCCACTCCCAAAAGTTTCTCAAGAAATTTTCTTGAGAAAATTCACAGTTCTAGTGCGCACATAGCCTAAAGAGAATCCTCGGGTACACTTACTGTAGAAGTCCTGTGGCACAGAAAGCACTCTACTTTTCGCACAACAGATGCAACAATTAATAAAGTAAAGGAATTACATTTATAGGGATTAAGTCCATCATATGGCTTTTTAGCTCGTTTAAAAGCATTTTTTAGGACTGAGACTTCCTTTAATCATACACCAATGGAAATCAATAGCAATGTGTTATGCAACCCATTTGCTTTGGGCATTGCAACAAAAATAACCTCTTACGCTTGGAC